>NC_090735.1:53146265-53148765 GCF_036898095.1 Palaemon carinicauda
GCCGGCTTCGGTATTGAATTTCGGAATTCACGTGGGCCATAACTATTGAATTTGGAATGCGTGTAAGTGACGGCAAAAGATAACATCATAGTCTCTAACACTGCTCTTCTGAAAGTTTAGAGGCCATTAACTTTAAAAGTGGACCATGAAGCTGGGAAATGAAAGCAGAGAGAAAGTGTTTGTTAAAACATTTCCTCCCGTTATTATTATTATCATTATTACTAGATGAGTAAGTTGGAAAAGCAGGATGCTACAAGCCAAAGGAACCAGCTGGGAAAATAGCCCAGTTAGGAATGGAATTAAAGAAATAAATAAACAAAATGAGAAGTAATGCATGAAAATATAAAATATCTTGAAGATCAGAAACATCGTTAAAATAGTTTTCTATTACGCTGCTTTCATAAAAATTATATTTCATTATTTACCAAAATATAAGTATTACAGTATTTAATGTTTACATAGACACAAGAACACAGATATACATACACAAACTGATATAGATTTAAGTATACTTCAGCCTAATTGAGAGTAGGTTAATTAGGAATATCTTATTTATTTTTTATTTTTTTAAAGTAAGTTGTAATATCAAGAATAAACAGAATATTGGTTCATCAATAAATAAGTTTATGTAATGGAACAACACCAAATTAATGTAAGGTGAAATTTCATACAACCGCATGAAATTAGTTTTATAGAATCGTAATATTTTAAGCTTTATAAGATATAACTGAGGACAATATCATGGGATGTATAACTACAAAAGGTAAGCGATTCATAAATAATCAAATTTTAATATATTGATATTATTAATTCAGTTTATTATGCATTACTGAAAAAACAGTTTTTCAGTCCAAAATAACTTCAACGACCATATCGTATGTCAGTTACTTACTATAGGTCTTGGGTTAGAGTTCTCTTGCTTGAGTGTTCAACACTCAGGCACACTATTTAAAGGCCGAACATGAATAGCGGAGGCAAGGGACAGTGACAATGCCCAAGAAGGACCACGCCCTGGAGGCTATCGAAATGATCTGAGCCCGGCAAAGCCTGTTGATAAGCTCCCGAAACACGCCATCCTTAGCTCACAAGGATGCCGAGGTTATATTGGAAGAACTGAAAAGATGGTGAGGTTGCATAAACCACAAGAAACTATCGAGTTTGAATGGGACTCGATCTCCCGTCCAGTAGAACACCAGACAGGGACATTTCCAATAGGCCACCACAACCTCTAATCTGTTCCCAGTTTTCTTTCATCACTGCGCTATTTTCCTTATTGGAAATTATTCGGCTTTTCCAACTAGGGATTTAGCTTAGCTAATAATAATAATAATAATAATAATAATAATAATGATGATGATGACGATGATGGTGATGATGATCACGAATGGAATCTCGCCGCCGTTCAAGTCCCGGACATGAACAATATCACGGAGCCGAGAGATTAAAAGCAAACTTCCAACGCGAGAGCTCGAGTGTTATTCTTAAACCGAATAGTTTGCTCTCTGTGGCCACAGTTAGCGTATAAAGTTAATTCTTGCAATTGGGAGACTCTCTGAAGTATTCACAGCTTTTAAATGAGAAAAGTTAGATTATGTACATATTTAAAAGCATGGATTGTTCGTATTTTAGCAAGGGATAACGTATGGTAATATTGAAAAAAATAAGGCGGACGAATGTTAAATGTATTTCGCATAGACATATACAGCGTATGTATATATATATATATATATATATATATTTATATATATATTTATATATATATATATATATATATATTATACATATATATATATATATATATATATAATACATATATATATATATATATATATATACATAGCTTACACATATAAAACACATACTTCCGGAGGATCTTCAAACTATACTAGGTGTGCGGATATGAAAACAAAATATAGAAATTTGAAGATATTCAATTACATCATCAAGTGACAATCTTTCTTTTTAGGCGGTTTACCTAGGTTTCTTGTTTTGTTTTTTTTTTCCTAACTATATTAGTTGTTTTATTCTGTCGAGACATTTATTACAAATTATAAGCTGTCGAGGATTAAAAACAATTAATAATAAGAACAGTAGTATAAACAAGTTATTTCATTATTGCTGGTCTAACCGACATGCAACGGATCAGAATTAACCACAGCAATAATGTTAAATAAAATAATATCATTGATAATAAGAGAAAAAAAAACGTTTGTACATTTTTTAAAGATGCCACCAAAAGCATCAAATCCCAGTTCATTAAGCAGAAACGTTCTCGAATAATGGATTAGAAGTCATAAGATACATCGCTCTTCAAACCAACACTTTCGTGTCTTTTGTAGTATGAGAAATTCGGTAGAATAACTCGTAGAGCCTTTTGCAAACCCGTCCTCTGATTCTATGATGCAAAAAAGCAAAAGGTGGTTTTGGTATCTGAGTTTTCAAAGAGATCTGTCGAAGGATTTGCATTAAAAAAACGGTAAATGTCTGGCAATATTTATTC
>NC_090735.1:53153765-53158765 GCF_036898095.1 Palaemon carinicauda
TGAAGGATCTCAGTTTGTCAAGGACCTTCAAAAGGAGGTTGTGCGGAGGGAACAGATAAATACCGGACCATCTGTTCCAGTCTAGGGACATAGTGTCCACGGCCTCCGCTAGCGGATCCTCGTATGGGGACACATAACGATCTATTTTCTTGTTGTCTTTCGTCGCAAAGAGGTCTATCAGCAGCTCCGGGACTTGACTCGAGATGAAGAAGAACGATCCTGCGTCTAGGGACCATTCTGACTCTATTGGTGTAAACCTGGATAGAGTGTCCGCTGTCACATTGCGGAACCCTTGAATGTGAACTGCTGACAGGTGCCATTTCTTCCTTTCTGCCAAACGAAAAATGGCCAACATCACTTGGTTGATTTGAGGTGACCGCGACCCTTGTCGATTCAGGCATCTCACTATCACCTCGCTGTCTAGAACCAGTCTTATGTGGGTCGAGTAGCGAGGAGATACCTTCTTTAAAGTCAGAAGTACTGCCATAGTTGATGTGAAATGACTTGAAAAGATTGGACCAAGCTCCTTGGACTCTCTTCTGATGAGAGTCACCTCCCCAGCCTTCCTTTGAAGCGTCTATGTGGATAGTTACTGACGGGGGAGGAGGTTGAAGAAGTATTGATTTCTTCAGTAGCTTGGCATTTGACCACGGTTTGAGAAGCGTTCGCAGCCGAGTCGGTAGAGGTCTTATTAGATCTCTTCGCGCGTTTGATGCGTATTTCCTCCAGACACCTGTTGCATCCTTTAGCTGTGCTCTTAGCACTGGATCTGTTATTGAAGCAAACTGTAGAGACCCCAGCTCTCTCTCCTGTTCGCGTCTTGATATCCGTTTGGATTTCAGCAGTCTCTTGACAAATCCTGCTATTTCCTTCCTCTTCTTCCCAGGAATGGAAAGTCGATGTGACTCCAAATTCCAATGGATTCCCAATCACTGAAATTTTTGACCTGGAGAAAGTCGAGACTTTTTTATATTGATCTTGAATCCCAGATGTTCCAGGAACTGGATCACTGTCTTAGAAGCTTGCATGCATTCTGTCCTGGATGCTGCCCACACCAGCCAGTCGTCCAAGTAGGCTACTACTTGGACCCCCTTTAGGCGTAATTGACGGACGGCTGCGTTCACGAGCTTCGTGAAAATCCTTGGGGCTATGTTTAGCCCGAAAGGCATGGCTCTGAAGGCGTAGTTTTCTATGTAACTTGAAGCCTAGGTAGGAGGAGAGGTGGCAATCAATTAGAACATGCCAATAAGCGTCAGACAAGTCTATAGAGACAGTATATGCCCTCTTGGGCAGTAGGGTCCTTATGTGTTGAAGTGTGAGCATTCTGAACTTATAGTTCATTATGAACTTGTTGAGTGGCGACAAGTCTAGAATGACTCTGAGTTTTTCCGAGTCCTTTGGAACACAAAACAGCCTCCCTTGGAATTTGATGGACTTAACTTTCCGTATCACTCTTTTGTCTAAGAGCTCTCGGACGTATTCTTCCAGAACGGGGGTTGAGTGTTGGGAGAATTGAGGAAATTGAGGTGGAGGGCTGCTCCAACTCCAACCTAGTCCATTCTTTATTGAGCTGTGGGCCCAGGGATCGAAGGTCCAGCGATCCCTAAATAGCTGTAGCCTCCTTCCTACTGGAAGCATCTCACTTCTGCTGTTGTGGACCTGAGGCCTTGCCTCCTTGACCACGTCCTCCCCTGGATCCCCTTCCTCTTGAAGGGCGTCTAGAAGAACCTCTGGCTGTCCCTCTAGCCCTCGAACGAAAGGAAGAAGTCTGCCTTTCGAAGGCTGGGTTAAAAACTGGCGACCGAGTCGCCACTTGTTGAGGTACCAGTTGGTACGTGGTTAGAGGTTGTGCCATTATCTGAGGCCCCGTGGTCACAGGAGGTTGTTGCTGTTGTTGCTGTCGGTAAGGTATAGCCGGCCGAGAAGATGGCCTAGGCCTTTTTGTCTTCCTCTTGGGTTGGTGACCCTCATCCTGAGAAGACTTCCTCTTAAGATCAAAGCCCCACTTTTTGAGAAGGTTCCTATTCTCTGTGGCGGCCTTGTCTACTACCTCTTTAACCACATTGTTGGGAAAGAGGTCTTTACCCCAGATACGAGAGGAGATTAGTTTCCTCGGTTCGTGCCTCACCGCAGCCGAGGCGAACACGAACTCTCTACAGGCTCTCCTAGCTTTAATAAAGCTATAGAGATCCTTCGTAACTGTGGCCAGATGAGTTTTGGCCACTACCATGAACATTTCCTGGATCTTGGGGTCACTTGCCGTTTCTAATGTCGTTTGCAACGACATCGATGCCGCAAGTCTATCCTTCGTCTCTTGCTCCCTGCGCAAGAGAACCTCCGACAGCTTAGGGAGTTCCTCAGCGAACTGACGTTCAGCAATATCAGCTTCCAGCTTCCCGACTGAAAAGGTAAGGTGTACGTCCTTTCAGTCTCCTTGGTCCAAGGGCAAGGTCAGAGATAACGGCTTGCACTCCTCCAAGGAGGGGCATGGTTTCCCTGCCTCCGCCGCCTTAAAGGCTGCCTTATATCCCTTTTCCATGAAGGGAAAGGCTCTGGTAGGAGAGGCCACAAAAGAGGGAAGCTTCTTACTCAAGGCTGGCACCTTTGAGTTCGTGAAGCCCCTCTCTTTCATCGAGCTCGATAGTAACGCCTGAGCTTTACTATGGTAAAAAACTATGGCCTCCTTTGGTTCAGTCTCCTCCTTTGAGGCTGGCGCCTTCCTAAGGCGGACATAACAGTCCGGGTAGGAATCTTTATTGGGTCAAAATTCCACCTCTTCCAGGGGAATTGCTCCCAACTTTTCAGATATGTCATTGGCATGTGTTCGGCATACCTCCAAGGATTGGTATCTGAGCACAAAGGAAGATCCTTCACGTTGAGTCGCTTCTGGGGCCCACGTGATGCTGCAAGTCTACGTATCTCTAGTTTCATTGCAGCCTCCTTCTCATCATTCTTCTGAATTTGTTGGATCATCTCAACAATAGAAGAAAGAGTCCTTCCCAGGACATCTGGGATAGCAGACGACGTAGAGGGAACAGGTTTTGGGTCCGGAACCAATGTAACCGACACCTCATCGATTTCTTCCTCTTCTACTTGAGGAGCCTGGCACAGCTCCTCCTCTTGACCTTCTCCTAGAAGGTCCTTCTCTGTAGAATCCGACACCTCCGACATCCTATCGTCCAATTGGATGTCTTGAAGGGCGGCTGAGACTTAAGAATCCACCGGATTCTGGGCAGTTGGTATCTCCACCTGATGCTGAGGAATGACTGCATCGGCTGATGCTTTAGGGAAAAGGTAGGCCCTCATCTTCTCATTTGGGAGGTAGGGGCCTGAGGTGTTTTTCTGAAAACCCCTCACCCAGGATCGCAACTTTTCCCTGGCAGCATCCCTTGACTCCGTCGACTTGGGGTTGTCAAAAGCCTCAGTAATCAGGTTAGAACATACTGTACAAACCTGAGGGTCCCAATACCGGAGATCACCTCTGGAGGCTGCGCATGCTGCGTGCCTCCTACAATGTTGATGTCCACAGAAGTACTTACTGCGGACATTACAGAACACACTCCCGCACTTCGGATGGTCCTCCTGTAAAGAGAAGAAAAATCCATGAGTATCAAGTGAAGGCTTTTCACTTACATTGAAACATTTAGCTTATATAGAAAAGCTATAAAAGAGAGAAGGAAAGACACATACTTGTATTTCCTGTCCAGTTAATTGCCGTAACCTCCCAAGATATTAAAACTAAGGTTAATTCTATACTAGAATACCTTATGTAGTTTCCTAAACGGAAATTTAATTTGTAGTTTTAATATACGGGATTGAAAGAATACAGAAAGAACTCACTTTCTATATAATGTACGGTCTCAACAAAAGGCTGTACAAGATAACATTAAGTATGATGAAGAACTTTAGTGTTATCACAAACTCTGTACAGCAGTTTCTACTAATGCAGTGTGTACTACACTACGAATATAGCAACTACTGTACATCGCATGCTGTTGTGCCAGCCAGCACGTGCCGGCATCTACCCCTTTATAGATCAAAGATATACTATCTTTAACTAATAGGCGGCAGCCCACTGATTCGCGACTGTGTGCCGGCCGACAATCATTGCCAGCCGACGGCTGAAAACACTAAAACCCGGCTGCCGGCCGCTAATCGTAGCGGCCAGCGGATTCGGGCTGTGATTCCACTGCCGGCCGGCATAGGTAATAAAATCATGCCCGCCGACAGTAGCCAAGAACCAGAGAACCTCTACCTGCCCGGCTGTCGGCTGTCAAGCCGGCAGCCGGGATAGGGGTGCAACACAATAGTCAGAGAAACAGTATGGATGTAAGGTTATAAGGCGGCATGCCATACGACCTTCCATCCCGAAAGAGTGAACTTATGGAAGGGGAGAATGTAGCATTCAGGCTTCCAAAGAATCCACAGCCTGCCGGGCTCTACCGGCAGACATGGAAGAGAGACCAAGGGAGGTCTGGGGTTCACTCTGCAAAGAACAAAGGGTCTCTGCCGGCCGGCACGTAATGCCGGCCGGCAGAGAGCTGAGCTGGTCCTCCATCCTAACCTATGCTAGGTACGGAAGAAGGACTATGGCCAAAGGAAAATAAAAGAAAGAGAGGTGGGGAAGGGATAAGGGTCCTAAAGACTTCGTTCTAGCAAGACACACACTCAGCAGTTAGGGAAGCTCATCCTAACCAAGAGTTGTCTATTAGGGAGGAAGACTGGCAATGCTTGCTATCCTCCTCCCAACCAGAACAAAGTTAGATGAAGTTATTTCGACGGGCAACCGAGAAACTCATTCTCCAGCCCGAGAAAAAACGACACAGGACAGTCTGCTAGGCCACTAGAGGAAGGAATCATCAGAATCCTTCAGACATGGACTAGGGAAGCAAAGCTTCCTGTGTCCGCCCCTAACCTAGCAAAGGAGACTCATTCTACATGCTAGGAAGAAGCAGACCACAGACTAAAAACTCTGAAGTTCTGCCCAAACCCAAAAATCA
>NC_090735.1:53163765-53168765 GCF_036898095.1 Palaemon carinicauda
AAAGGCTCGTCTCTAAGTATCGCGGTGCGAAAATACCTTTTGGACTCGTGAGTGAGAAAACATCTGTTCCGAGCCATGGAAAACGGAAGAGATGGTTTTATGGCTGGATCGGGGGAAGAGCATTTTCCAGGATGGATGGCCGTCTGAGGTTCCATGGTAATGTATGGTCATCATTTTCTAAGGAGAGAGAGAGAGAGAGAGAGAGAGAGAGAGAGAGAGAGAGAGAGAGAGAGAGAGAGAGAGTTCGGAACTTTAGGAAAAGAAGTTATTCGATTCTCCAATTATTATAGGCTACATTAAAGACTTTAGCAAATAATGAATTCTCCTTCAAAAGTGATAAGGACACTAAATTTCGAAATCATATAAATATTCTAAAATAAATTTGAAATAAGAGACAGCTGAATAAGGCGGATAGCCAGTTGGTACAGAGAACTAGTAAAAAGCAAAAAACGGAAAATATACATAAGAAGTTCAAGTTCAAGCTAACAGGTTTCAGTTCCAATCACGTCTGAAGACATTCTACATCATAACATTAGTCACGCAAGCTTAACGCCCCACCCCGCCCTGATACCTAAAAACAGCAGTAACATGCCGAGTAAACGGTTTAAACTTGCAAACTTAGGCAGGATGCAAGGCCAGGATGGAAGAAAGCAGAAAAGTTCATAATAGTTCTTCCAATACAGCATGCAACGTATAATATATACATAATAATCGTATCAAAATAACAATAACAATAATAATAATAATAATAATAATAATAATAATAATGATAATAATAATAATAATAATAATAATAATAATAATAATAAATTATTCATCATCATCATCAACTCCGAATATTCTTCTTAAAGCTTTGTTCTTAAATCTACAAAATCTGTTGAATATTTCATACCAAGATTCATTCATGTCCATACAGTAACACCGATCTCACTAAACTGACATATAGCCTGATTTTTATATGTGATTTCAGGCGATTTGATTTCCAAATTTTTCTTAACCTAGCTATTGTCTGATTTGCTATTTTTCAATCTTTCATTAAACTTAAATTCTAAAGATCCTGTATTAGAGATCATAGTTCCTAAATATTTATCTTAATGTATAAAGTCACCCCCCCCCCTCCCAAATGAATAATAAACCAGAAATGTTGATTTCCATGATAGGCCTAATCTAAGGGTCTATGGAATTTAGATCAAGTTCCTAAGTGGAATTTTGAGAAAACCTTCCTGCTTTACTTCATAGTGAAAGTTGAAAGAGGCCGGGTAAGAACGTTTTATCAATGTAAAAATTTGCTTCATTATACGGACTGAGTCCAGACGTCCACGCCATACCTCTTATATCGTTTATTCCCCCACTTGCAGATCGCCCTTGGGACGGCTTAAGCAAAGCTAACCGAATAACCTACATAACTTCTTGGAGTACTTTCAAAGATGAATATCATGTGTAGTAAATGTAACAGAGAAACTCCTTAAGAAACTGTGTGTGAGTATGGTAAAAAGTATAATTTCACTAAGCTCAAGAAAAAGACGATTCCCAATATACTGTATATGGTATATGGACTATAAAAAGGTTCATATATATACATAAATATATAAATACACACACACACACACATATATATATATATATATATATATATATATGTATATATATATATATATATATATATATATATATATATATATATATATATATATATATACTGTATATCTAAAATATTTAAGAATTACTCTTGATCTATTCTAACTAATCTTATAATCTTTTGATAAAAAGACTTTAATCATGTAAGTAAAAAGAGCTAAAACATCGCATTGAATTTATTAGCACCATACGATTCTTATAAACAGCGTCCAATATATAAAGTATATATTTCATATGAGGAAACCTCAACAATTTTAACCTTATTCCCTTTCCTCAACTACTGACTGAAATATCTAATATTGCGGAGGGAATTTCGTAGGATAGTTACGCTGAAGTATTTAATTATCCTTCGTTTTATGGCGCTTCATTTAGGAAGTTCTTCTTTAATTTTCTTTTATTGTATCAAAGGTTGTATGGTTCACCTTCCTTTGAATTGAGAGGGCTCATCTTTTTAAATACATCATCTAGCTGTCTTGTGTCTTTTAATAAATTATTCTATCTTAAAATAGCATTTGACTGAAGAGTTTGTCTTTATTTCTTTCATCAAAGGATGTGTCGTATAAGAGAAATTTTTAAAAGATATTTTCTAACAATGGAACATTAACTATAGGTGTCTTTATTTCTTTGAATATTAGGTGCCTTTTATGTAAAAGTTCTTGTTTTTCTTAACCAAAGACCACAATGATTTTTCCTTTTAGTAAAGCGTGGGTAGGGGTTGATGGAAATAATCTTTTGAAATATGTTACCTGGAAACCGAAAAAGTTTGTTTTTAAATTTAATCAATGTTTCTTTTACACAACTCATTTCAATTTCTCTTTAATCATAAGATGTATGGCTTATTTTCCACTAATTGAGGGTAGACTTTATTTCTATTTTTCTTCTAAAGTATACTACCAAATAGATTATAATAATATCTTTAAAACCAGTTTTCTCTTGTTCATTTTTTTATGAATGATGATTCGGCCACGTAAAGATAACTCACAGCATTTTCACATAAATTCTTATAAAAACTTAAAATTCTATATTGACAAAATATTTCCTTTCCCTCAATCAAGTTAATATCAAAACAGCATTTTATCACAATTAAAATTATAAATCACGTTCAAATGATATTTCTGAATTTAGTATACTTAACAACAAGCATAATTTTATACTCTTTCATACACTAAACTCAATACGTTTTTTTTTCCAAGTACAGTAATGACTCCTTTCAAATCAAAGTGGATTTAATATATCTAATCATTGGCTAAATACTTTACTTTTTTCACGAAAGGAAAAATAAAAAGAAACTGTTGGGTTCATCTTTAATAAGCCTCATTTATGCAAGAGTCTGATCCTTCCAGGAGAAAAAGATTAAAAAACGAGTCGTTTATTTTAGCTTGAATAATACAGCTAATAATGAAACCAACAGAAAAGCATCCTGCACGATTTTCATGGATCCAATGATAGATAGAAATAATAATTTTTGAATCTTTGATGAAACAAATTGGCTAATGAAGCTTGTTAACGACAAGTATTCACAAAATTCATATTAGACTAATACTATACAAATAATAATGGTCTTAATGTTTGGAGAAAAAATGAGAGAGAGAGAGAGAGAGAGAGAGAGAGAGAGAGAGAGAGAGAGAGAGAGAGAGAGAGAGAGAGAAATCATAGCTCGCAAATACCTAAAAGAAATAATAGAGATAAATGATCTACATAGAAGTGAAATATAAAGGGAATGAAAACAAAAACAAAAATTATTGAGGTACATACACCCTCTAAGTCATCTCTCTCTCTCTCTCTCTCTCTCTCTCTCTCTCTCTCTCTCTCTCTCTCTCTCTCTCTCTCTCTCTCTCTCTCTCTCATTACTGAAAACGACCCCTTTAAGATGAATCTCCTATACTTTAACTTGGAACCTTGTTGTGACTTTGGGGAAAGTAATGCTAAAAAAGAAATCCTCAGGGAAGCCGAGATCTTGAAACTTTTTTTTCGCTAAAAAAAATAGATAAATAAAAAAATAAATAAATAAATAAAAAAATAAATAAAATGTCGTTAGAACTTATATGCTAATAACTTTTAGTTATCTACTGTACCTCTCATTGAACTAAATACATTTCGTTGTTATTGATAAACATCTAATGAGGCTAAAGTTTCCAAGCGTAGGCGAAACAGAATAAAATTTTAAGCATCAAAGGATTGATAACAGAGGAAAGATTAATATCACAATTATTATTCATGAAAACAATGTTTTTAACCAAATAAAATTTAGTTTTTAACCGTAATATCTAATCATTTAGAAGGAAGATTGCAAGTGAACATAACCTAACTCTTTAATATAATGAATTAGGAAAGGCATATTTCATAAGCAAATATAATGGAAAGAGATGGAATAACATTCATTTTTCAGCTATAGCAAACAGACTTATATATTGAATGTATATATATATATATATATATATATATATATATATATAATAATATCTACATATGTACATGTACATATATTTATATATTATATATATATATATATATATATATATATATATATATATATATATATATATATATATATATATATATATATATATATAGTTGATAGATGGGTTCCTCTTGGGAATCGCAATTTAAGTAGGAATAAAATAGTCAATGCTGCTATCATCATCTTTATTCGGGAGCTTTCGACATAACTTATGTCATCTTCAGCCTATCTGCAATTATCATATGTAAAATTAATAAAATTAATAAAATCATCCTAAGTACATAGTTAGGAAGATACACTTTCATGAATTAATCAACTAGTTCTAAAATCAACCAATCAAGGAACATAAAACCTTAAAAAAAAAAAAAAACTTATTACACACAACTATATAAAAGACTTAATAACTAATATAACTAGTCACCCGCAGGAGATGATGACCACCCATCCAGACCAGCAACCCACAGACCACACGGATCAATGGGTCACCGGTAACTGAACAGGTAAGCCCTCATTCAAGCTGGGTTTTGTCTTAAAAATATATAAAGACTCCAAGATTCTCAGCTGGCTGACGTTACTATGTCTGTCCGTAATTTTGAAATTTTCAATAGAAATGGCATGACCAGATTTAAATGCGTGGTCATAAATAGCGGAAATTGGTTTTTTACTTAACGGTATTTTGGTTCTTACCGATCTCCCCATGTGCTCCGAAATCCTACACTGAAGCTGTCTAGACGTGCTTCCAGTGTAGCACTCATTACAGAGTGCACATTGAAAAGTGTATATGACACCGGAACACAAGGGAGTAGGTAGACTCTCCTTATATTTCAAAATTACGGACAGACATAGTAACGTCAGCCAGCTGAGAATCTTGGAGTCTTTATATATTTTTAAGACAAAACCC
>NC_090735.1:53188765-53231265 GCF_036898095.1 Palaemon carinicauda
TATATATATATATATATATATATATATATATATATATATATTTATATATATATATATATATATATATATATATATATATATATATATATATATATATATATGTGTGTGTGTGTGGGTGTGTGTGTGTGTGTGTGTGGGTATACATATATCATATATATAAATATGTGTGTGTGTGTATGTGTACAGCTAGACATAGATATTGGAAACCAAGAGTAGGAAATTGATACTTTTTGGGAAAAAATGTGAGTACCGCAGCTGATGACTCCATCCGGACATATAAAGGATTTTCCTCCCTTCAAAATGTTACTTCAGATAGTTTCATATTTCACGTTACTTGATAGAGACAAACAATTCTTTATGTAGTCTTCATAAGAAAATTGTATTGCGTAATACAAGTATCAAATTTGAATTCCATAAAAATTAAAGTATTTTTAAACAAGTAAAACCACGAGATGATTCCTTAAATTGAAATCTCTCATAAATATCATCTGTGCAAAAATATTCGTGGCCTCTCAGATGAGTTTTTAGGAATGATTTTAAAGATATTTGGTCATTTTAATTTATTTCATAAAAATCGAGGTTGTTTCGATGGAGAAATTGGTAACCTTTTGTACTGGTGATAAGAAATTGATCTCTCTAAACTTTCTTATATGTGATTTTGGTAACCTATTGTTACATTCATGCCTGGCTCGATAGTTTTCTTGTACTGTCTTCCTTCTCCCAAAACTTGTAAGTTAGGGATGGGGATGCTTATAGATCTACCTACTGAGTCATCAGCAGCGATTGCTTGGCCCTCCCTGGTCCTAGCTTGGGCGCAGAGGGGGCTTATGCGCTATTTTTTATAGTTTATATATGAAAGATTTATTTTAATTTTATTATTGCTCTTAAATTTCTCTAGTAATTTTAATTTATTTCCTTTCCTCACCGGGCTATTTTCCCTGTTGGAGACCTTGGGCTTATAGCATCCTGCTTTTCAAACTAGGGTTATAGATTAGCAAGTGATAATAATAATAATAATAATAATAATAATAATAATTAATAATAATAATAATAATATATGGCCAGTGTCTAGGGTATTGCCTTTTAACACACTGTACAGTCTTGTCTTCAAGAATAAATGTGGGTACATTCAATGTAAAAGTTTGATTTAAATGATGAACATTTTAGAGTGCTACTTCATAAAAAAACGAAATATCCAAAATTGATATTTACACCGATGCCTAAGAATTTTACCGCAGAAATGGTTATAAAATAAATGACAATAAACTTATAAAAAGAAACCCAAAAAATACTGCACCTAAGCTATGAAACTGAGATACGACAAAAAGAAAAAACAATATTACTTTGTATCTTGTGATAGACATTTTCTTTGAAGCTGCCAAAGAAAAAAACTTTCAAAGTACATCACACTCACAATGGACAAAGTTTGATAGGCCAAAGAGAATTAGACAATGCAGTAAAGCAATTCAGACAATGGCTATTTGAAGGTTTAAAAGTTGTTCATGGATGGCAGAGACAAGAGACAGTGACAATGGCCTAGAAGGACAATGCAATAGAGACTACCCATAACTGCATATGACCAACGTCCAAGCCTACTCTCCACTCAAGCTAGGACCAGGGAGGACCGGGCCATTGATGCTTATTACTCAGCATGTATACCTATACACTAACCCATTCGCCCCATCCTTAGCTCACAAGGATGGTGAGGATGCAGATACTACCAGCAACTATTGACCTTAAGCGGATCTCGAACCCTAGTCCAGCATATCGCCAGGCAAGGACATTTCCAACAGGCTACCACAACCATAAAAGGAGATAATGTAGAAATATATTACATGTTCAACAACGGCGTGTCGCCAGATTATAAAGATAAATGAATCAATTACGTTTCATTATATTTAGCCAGGGCAGCCGATACTTAGTTGGTTTGCTGTGACCAATCAGGCTAAAGTCTCCACTACCACCAAATCACAAAGAAGAGCGTGATGATAAAATGACAAAACACTGGGCATGGCTAAGGAAATGTCTGAGGACTTTGTCCGGCAGCGGACTAGAAACGGCTACATTTGTTGTTGTTGTTGCTGCGCTTGTTGTTTTATTTGAGATCATTTGAGTAGGTGCAACGGTATTATGACTCAACAATTTAAAACATTTTTCACAGCAAATATCTTGATTTGGACCTCACTAATCAGACCGTAGCCTTTTTTTTTTTTTTTTTTTTTTTTTTAGAGAGAGAGAGAGAGAGAGAGAGAGAGAGAGAGAGAGAGAGAGAGAGAGAGAGAGAGAGAGAGAAAATTTAAATAATGCAATGGTTCTATCAAAAACACTTCTATTCACTAAAAGTGTTCAAAAGGCTTTCAAATTCTTTATCATCTTCACAATTGGGATAATTACTTGAAATATACATCAACAGCAACAAATGAAGCCATTTCTAGTCCACTGCAGAACAAAGACCTCAGAAATGTCAATTCATGTCTGGGGTTTAACCAGATTTCATCACAACGCTGGCCAGTACGGAGTACGGATTGGTGATGGTGGGATACTTTCGTCTGATCGCTCACAGCAAACCAACTTAGTATGAGTGACCCTGACTAGTACAGATTTGCTGATCATGGCGATCCCTAAACCCTTTCAGCACGTAAAGGTACACCCCCTCCCCACACACACAGAAAGGGAAAATATACAATTCTTATGGATATAGAGACTTAGTGGTAATCATTTTTAACACGCTTTGATAACTCCGACCTATGTAATAAGATAAGCTATCTCTGAACACGTTAACCTGAATGGATTATCCGATAAACTTCACTGTACGATTGGATTTACAATCAAATCACTTTAATGGATTATTCCTGGTTATCAAATAAATCCCCTCTAAGTCCTTTAGTTTTGGTTTTAAAGTTGCCTCAATCGTCAATAAAATTAGTTTATTTGAAATAAACTTTGATTTATTACTACAGTTAAAAGTATGAATAAAAATTTTTTTCAATATATTTGCATACATAAATACATACATACATACATACATACAGCATACATATATACATGCATACATACATACATATATATATATATATATATATATATATATATATATATATATATATATATACATATATATATATTTACAGGAGAGAGAGAGAGAGAGAGAGAGAGAGAGAGAGAGAGAGAGAGAGAGAGAGAGAGAGAGAGAGAGAGAGACTAAAATGCTCTCAAGACTGGGAAAGTTTGAGTGAAATCTCTTTATTCCCAACCATTGATTTAATATTTTTATTATTTCTTCCGCTTCATAACTTTTTTTTTTTCTAAATGAATTTATTCGTAGGGAAATATATTATTAAAAATAGAAAGAATATAGGTAAAGTATAAATGTTTTATAGACTTGTCTATATTAGTTTTTTCAAATTTAGTTGTAAAATGTACAAACTAAATTCATTGACCAAAATATGTAAAATATTCTTTGATAAACTTGTCCACAATATGTAAAATATTCATTGATAAACATGTTCAGATTTTAAAACACCCAAAATATGGTATGCATACTAACGATTATTTCATACCTTTTTGTGTGATTAGCATTTTAGTGAAATTCTAGTGATATGAAATTTGTTTTAATCCTTCTTAGTATTATGTTGAATTAAACCATTTTTAAACTATATCCAGTTTATATATAATTAAACATCTTCCATTTCAATGCGGAAATGTCTTTAACCAACAAAAAATATAGAAATATTGAAAATCCAGCTAAACTTTAAAACTACGTTAATACATGAACAAGTAAATAAAATATTGCAAGCGGAAATAAGTTTACTACACAAATGCATTTATTTCTGTTATCCCAAGAAGAAGAAGAAGAAGAAGAAGAAGAAGAAGAAGAAGAAGAAGAAAAAGAAGAAGGAAAGGGAATCACTTTGAGTATTCACAAACAATTTCCTTTTGAAATAGAATAAATGACAATTGAAATACAGAATTTACTCAGTTGTTCATATCGATAATCATACACTAAGAAGTTATCATCATTTATCGATTTAAATATGAATGAACTCGATAAAAATATAAATGAAATACTCATAAACTAAATAAAAAAATATTGTTACGAGGAAGATTATGCATCGAACGATTAAATATACAATAATCTATACAATTATTTAATGTCTAATTATTGGTGGATAATAAAGGGAATGTATTAGGATCTCATTGTCGGGAAGAGATGGAAAATAGATAGAATATCAGTTTATACTTTAACTTCTTTTCGGTTACAAATTTCAGGATCTGTTTCCAATAACAGTTTCAAAAGTCAAACAATACAAAGAGTGAACCCCATTTTCAAAAGCCATCGTCGGCGGCTGAATCTAATAAAAGTATATTATATGAAAAATATAAAGTGGATAGATATAGCCAGGAATGCAACTATTGTCTTTTTATTAAAAAATCTGATAATGAGTGTATTCATATAATAGTATTACTTCGTTGATTGTTTTTAAGATGAATAATATGTCAAGATAATACAAATGAATAATTATTTTTGAATGAATGTCAATGAATAATAATATATTTATAAGGAAAATAGAAAATATAATAGAGAGAGAGAGAGAGAGAGAGAGAGAGAGAGAGAGAGAGAGAGAGAGAGAGAGAGAGAGAGAGAGAGAGAGAGAGAGAGAACCCGAAGATAAAAAGCTCCAGGGAAACTGACCTATAATATCTGCAAAACGATAAAAATATTCAGGAATACAAATATTGTCATTTTATTAAAACACCTTATAATGAATGAGTCCATACAATGGTATCACTTCGTTGATTGTTTTCAAGATGAATAACATTTATTTTAGGATGAATATAAATGAAAAATCATTTCAGAATGAACATCAATGAATAATATTTCTTATAATAAAAATATTAAAAAATACAATAGAATGAACCCCAGAGAGAGAGAGAGAGAGAGAGAGAGAGAGAGAGAGAGAGAGAGAGAGAGAGAGAAATGCTCTCTCATAAATATCTACAACGTGAATACGTCAGTCTCTCTTCATACTGTTATAGATTTTTCAAGTTAGGATATAGAAATGTTAAAATCAAGGTGACAAATACTATCAGATTTTCTTTATTATATAAAAGATGATCTATATTAATGTTATTCATTTTAAGATATTTTATGTTCTTGATTCGTTACTACTACTACTACTACTACTACTACTAATAATAATAATAATAATAATAATAATAATAATAATAATAATATTAAGAGATACAGTAAGTATGCAATATGACTTAAAACGAACACCCCCCCCCCCTCTCTCTCTCTCTCTCTCTCTCTCTCTCTCTCTCTCTCTCTCTCTCTCTCTCTCTCGTATATATAATATATATATATATATATATATATATATATATATATATTAGCTGAATAAACCAATAACTGATATTGTCATGTGCAACTTTAATTTTTGCTTTCCTTAATAACCTAGATAAAAAAAAATGTTACTCTCATATCATTATTTTTATCTCCCTAAAAATAATAAGTAAAGACAAAAGGGAAATCTTACCCTCACATACTATTACACATGCACATACACACACACACACATATATATATATATATATCTATATATATATATATATATATATATATATATATATAGTTATTTATATAGATATAAATATATATATATATATATATATACATATATATATATATATATATATATATATATATATGTATATATGTATATATATTCGTATGTAGATAACTAAGTACCTGTATAGATATATACACATACATTCAGGTATGTATGTATTGGAATCCTATAAATACGAGTGCGAGTCATATTCTATCACCTACATCCATTTTAGAAAATGATTAGATATTAACAATTATATAAATCATACAAGACTAATCACATTCTTATGCATACTCTGTATACATGCATTTATATATATATATATATATATATATATATATATATATATATATATATATATATACATACATACATACATTGTATATATATATATATATATATATATATATATATATATATATATATATATATTACTGTATGTACATATATATGAGAGTACATGCATATATAAATAAACACACAATATATATATATATAATATATATATATATATATATATATATATATATATATACATATATATTTTATATATATATATATATATATATATATATATATATATATTTCAAAAGAATAAATTGTTTATGAATTATTCAAAAAATAAAATTTAAATCATCTGACAAAAGATTTTAGGCTACTTCTTCATATGAATTTAATGTGAAGCAAAAGAATTATAATCATAAATACAGATAGTACTATGAGATTTTTAAAGTATTCAAGATAAACTTCACCGAGATATACACATTATATATATATATATATATATATATATATATATATATATATATATATATATATATATATACGTATATATATACATATATATAATATATATAGATATATATACACATATATACATATATATGTGATTATATACTATATATATACATATATATGTGTGTATATATACAATATACACATATATACATATATATATATATATATATATATATATATATATATATATATATATATATATATATATGAGAGTACATACATACATACATAAATACATATATATACACACACACACACACATATATATATATATATATATATATATATATATCTATATATATATACATATATATATATATGTATATATATATATATATATATATATATAAATATATATATATATATATATATATATATATATATATATATATATATATATATATATATAAATGTATATATTTCAAACGAATAAATTGTTTATGAATTATTCAAAAGATAAAATTTAAATCGTCTGACAAAAGATTTTACCTCTTCATATGAATTTCACGTGAAAGAAACTAATTTTAATCCGAAATTCTGATATGGCAATGATATTTTTTAAGTATTCAAGACAACTTTCAGTGAGATATAGAAAAAAAAAATGAACTTAATAAAACTCTTCAGCACCATATATTAAAAACATTAACCTCAACAATGTTCATATCGGGTTTTGATTGATGAAACCGACACTTAAATTTCCCTTGTGTGTAATTTTGAAATCCCTTATCAGCATTCTATTTTCCCGCGTCTTATCTTGAAACTTTAATGGCGTAACTTTTGATATGGTAAACCTTATTATATAGGATCTGCCATATTATCCCCTATCTGTGCGGTTCCCAAAACCGAAGTTTGTCCTGCAGGACACCAAAGGAGAAAGGTAATATACTCGGAACGGGGCTTCCTGGTAGGCTTAAGATTCGCCTTTGATGTAAAGTAAGTTTTTGAAGGAAGTTTTTGTGGAAGTTTCATGATTACATCTATAGGCGAAGAGGATTAGCCATAGGGTTAGATTTAACAGGGATGAATATATATACACACACACACATATATATATACCCACACACACACACACATATATATATATATATATATATATATATATATATATATATACACATGTATATATATATATATATATATATATATATATATATACATATACATATACACACACATATATATATATATATATATATATATATATATATATATATATATATTATATATATCACCTCCTACGCCTGTGGACGCAAAGGGCCCCGGTTAGATTTCTCTACCTTGAACTTTTAAATCAATACTTCTCCATTCATCATCTAGACTCCTACTTTACGCTTCTTATTCCACAGCCATGTAGGCCTGGGTCTCCCAACTCTTATGACTTGGTGGGCCCAATTAAATTTTTGGTGAACTAATCTCTCATGGGGAGTGCGAAAAGCATGACCAAACCACCTCCATCTACCCCTCATCCACATTTGGCACTCGAGTAATCTTTCTTATAGTCTCATTTCTAATCCTTTCCTGTCAGTTCACTCCCAATATCCTTCTGAGGGCTTTGTTCTCAAATATACAAAATCTGTTGGATATTGTTTCATTGTCACACCATGACTCATGTCCATACAGTAACATTGACTTCACTAAATGAATGTACAACAAATGTAGCAGTATCTAGTCCTCTACTTGATAAAGACCTTAGTCATGTTCTTAGTCATCTCTGGAGTTTGGCCATTTTCTTCAACACGCTTGGCAATGCGGATTGCAGATTTTGGGAGACTTTAGTTTGATCGCTCACAGCAAACCAACATAGTATGGGTGACCCTGACTATCACAGCTTTGCTGATTATGACAATACGTAATACGTTTCACCACGTTAAGGTATTATGTTTAGCAGACTTGTTATCATAAAGGAAGAAAGATAGTGTTAGTAAACAAATTATTAATCGAGTGGCTGCTTAGTTTCGCTACACTTGAATGAAATTGAGTGAAATTGGCAAAAGGGCGTAACATTAAAACGCCTGTTACAACATATGAACATCGTCAGATTGTGTACAAAATACTGCAGCTTTATTCGTTGAGGATAAAAAAGCAGCAACCGACATACACAATGGAATCTACATCATTATTTTTCATTATTATTCGCCTAAAAGTTCTACGTTGCTGGATGTGTAAACAGTTGTCTGGGTCCACCCTACAGTCACTACCCAAGGCCCATCATCAGCGTTCTAACTTTAGGTGAAAAGAGAAAAAGATTCATCCAGCTCGCTTGGATACACTAATGAGGATTCCAGGAAATCTTTAGGATGGATTTTAGCTCTTATTACTACAAGGTATTACATATTCCAGAGATTTTGATTACTATTCAATGATATTTCGACTGTTACGGGAAAATAAACAAAATTAAAACATCAAAATGGCACTGATTTTTAAGACTTGAAAGATATTTATAGCTTACAATCTATTTTTGTATATAAGAAGATGAATGCATTTTTTTAGAAAGTTTTATGACCAGTCATTAATAGGAAATAATCATGAATTTATACTCAAAGTTACATAGATGACCATAAGCAAAAAAGGCATTTTCAATGTATAATTTCATTGGGACAAGACAAGAACTAACAACTTGCAAATGTGAACAAAGATCTGCATAATTAACATTTGTTGTGCGAAAAAGCCGTTGTTTCTGCAGTTAATTAATGAATATAATTAGCATCTATTTAATATTTATTTTTGTGTTAAAATACATCCAACGACCAAGGTTGAAGGAATAATTTTCCCCTGGGAAAACTGTGTTCTTTATTACTCCATTAACACCTGAGTTATACCGATGCTTTTTTGTTATCTATGAGATAGAACATGTGCGCATCACTACTTAAAAACGGACCTCTCTCTCTCTCTCTCTCTCTCTCTCTCTCTCTCTCTCTCTCTCTCTCTCTCTCTCTCTCTCTCATATATATACAGTATATATATATATATATTTATATATATATATATACATATATATATACATATATATATATATATATATATATATATATATATATATATATATATGTATATATATATATATATATATATATATATATATATATATATATTTGTGTGTGTGTCTGTGTGTTTACTATTTATATAGAACTCATTTTTTTCTTTTTATTATCACAATATTGTCTCCATACCTACCTAAACCCAACGCACACGAGAGAGAGAGAGAGAGAGAGAGAGAGAGAGAGAGAGAGAGAGAGAGAGAGAGAGAGAGATGTCTTTAAATACACAAATGCTGGGTCGCTCGTTAACGTAGTTATAACGTCAGAGTCAACCTGTCGTCTCGAATGGGACCAGTAGATGTGAGGACCTTTCAACCAGAGTGGATAGGAACTATTGGCCACAATAGTACACATCACACCCACACACATACACACAAAACACGCAAGCACACGCTTATACAGTATACATACATATATGAAAATAACAACAGGAAAAATTAAAGAGAAAATATAAGATTACGTCTTGACTAGTTTCCTGTTACTTCTTAAGAGCACTGATACACTGAAACGGGTCTTTTTATGTTATATGGTACAGTTAGAATACGAACATCCATGAAGATATTTCCAGAAGAATAATTATAGACGACAGAACCAAACAGTGAACTATAGCAAAGGGTCAGTTCTAAGCATCGCGGTGCCAAAATACATTTTGGACTCATGAGTGACAAAACATCTGTTCCGAGCCATGGAAAACGGAAGAGATGGTTTTATGGCTGGATCGGGGGAAGAGCATTTTCCAGGATGGATGGCCTTCTGAGGTTCCATGTTAATGTATGGTCATCATTTTCAACGGAGAGAGAGAGAGAGAGAGAGAGAGAGAGAGAGAGAGAGAGAGAGAGAGAGAGAGAGAGAGAGAGAGAGAGGGGTTCGGAACTTTAGGAAAAGAAGTTATTCGATTCTCCAATTATTGTACATTAAAGACTTTAGCAAATAATGAATTTTCCTTCAAAAGTGATAAGGACACTAAATTCCAAAATCATATAAATACTCTAAAAGAAATTTGAGATAAAAGAAAACTAAATATGGCGGATAGCTAGTTGGTACAGAGAACTAATAAAAAAGCAAAACACAGAAATATACATAGGAAGTTCAAGTTTAAGCTAACAGGTTTCAGTTCCTATCACGTCTGGAGAGATTTTACATCATAACATCAGTCACGCAAGCTTAAAGCCCCACCCCGCCCTGGTACCTAAAGACAGCAGTAACATCCTTAGTACACGGCTTAAACTCGCAAACTTAGGCAGGATGCAAGGCCAACATGTTACCAATGTACTAGCCAGGATGGAAGAAAGCAGAAAAGTTCATAATAGTTCCTCCAATGCAGCATGCAACGTATAATATATACATAATCATCGTATCAAAATAATAATAACAATAATAATAACACTAATAATAATAATAAAAATAATAATAATAATAATAATAATAATAATAATAATAATAATAATAATAATAATAACGATAATGATAATAATAATAACAATAATAATAATAAAAAAAAATTATTCATCATCATCATCAACTCCGAATATTCTTCTGAGAGCTTTGTTTTTAAATCTACTAAACCTGTTGGAAATTATTTCATAGTCAAAAAACGACTCATGTTACACGGTTACACGGTTACACAGATCTCACTAAACTGATACATAGACTGATTTTTATACGTAATATCAGGCGATTTGATTTCCAAATTTTACTGAACCTAGCCATTGCCTGATTTGCTATTTTTATATCTTTCATTAGACTTAAATTCTAAAGATCCTGTATTAGAGATCATAGTTCCTGAATACTTATCTTAAACTATGTATAAAGTCAACCCCCCCCAAAAAAATAATGAATAATAAATCCGAAATGTTGATTTCCATGGTAGGCCTAACTCAAGGATCTATGGAATTTAGATCAAGTTCCTAAGTAGAATTTTGAGAAAACCATTGTTAATAAATCTTTTGTATTCAGGAGAAAATAAAAAAAAGGGATTTTTTTTTTTTATTTGGCTAAGAACATCATCATCATCATCATCACCACCATCTCCTCCTATGCCTATTGGCGCAAAGAGTCCCATAGAGAATTCAATCACATAAATGTTACAAGTTGAGGAATATGAATAAAAAGTTCTCTATAAAAACTATCATTCATTAAAAATAATCCAAACGTGATTATCAAAACCAATATTATTATTAATACTGGTATTTGTATTATGATATTCATTTAAGACATACATACATACATACATACATACATACATATATATATATATATATATATATATATATATATATATATAAGAATATTAACCATATGATAGACTTGAAAACTCCATGGTACTCAACACCGCAATGGGTGTAATTTATTTCTAAAGAATGCGTCAAACCAAACTGCCTTACCTTTAAGAATGGTAAGATAATTAGAAGTTGCATTTGCCCATCATATCTTAAATGAATATCATAATGCAAATACCAGTATTAATAATGATATTGGTTTGGATAATCACGTTTGGATTATTTTTAATGGATGATAGTTTTTATAGAGAACTTTTTATTCATATTCCTCAACTTGTAACATTTATGTGATTGAATTCTCTATGGGGCTCTTTGCGCCAATAGGCATAGGAGGAGATGGTGGTGATGATGATGATGATGATGATGATCAAGATCATGATGATGTTCTTAGCCAAAAAAAAATATCCCTTTTCTGATTTTTCTCCTGAATACAAAAGATTTATTAACTTTTATGATATTTGAATTTGGAGATGCAATAAAAGTAATCAATCTTATGAAATATTTTAAACCAAAATTTAATAAAAAGGACTTTGACGAAAAGTTAAACGTAAAGGAACCATAATAAAGCAAACACTAAATGTTAATTAAGGTACATAACTAACTATAGCTTTATACATTTATGAATTAACTTAGAGATATATGGCACCTTAATCAAATTCAATACTCAGGATAAAAATAGCTGCTATATAAAAACGCCATAGCTATCAGGGGACACTAAAGATTTCAAACGATAAAGAAATATATTCATATTACTTTGAAAAACAAATCTCTCCTTTTCATCTAATGTTCTGAGAGAGAGAGAGAGAGAGAGAGAGAGAGAGAGAGAGAGAGAGAGAGAGAGAGAGAGAGAGAGAGAGAGAGAGAGAGGAGCTGCAAGCTCTCTTCTGTCTTGTAAATATAAGCAGGTACAAGGACTGAAATGAGCAAATAACAAGCGCAACAAGAGACGAACCACTCAAACAGCATAAAAAAATCCCTCTGTGCATTGCATTTACTCGTGCATTCCAAACATGTGCTTTGAGAAGGGTGATACTTTCGCTAAAGAAAAAGTAAACTTCCGAACAAAAATTGTCTGAAGGACTGGTAAACATATTTGAAGGTTGTACTGTAAATATGTTTGAAGGAATTGATAGGTATTCAGTGAATTAATAAGGGACTTTAAATAGTTTGTTTAAATTATTGTTAGCGACCTACAGAATTTTACTCAAGTTTCCACTGGGATAGAAAATACTTGGAAGGTATTTGATAACATTAATGCTTCAATTTTCTTAATTGGTAGTAAATTAGAGTATTCAAAATACCATGATACATTGTTTTATTTCCTATTGTGTTAATGGTTCAAACATGAACACATACATACGATACGAAAATTACACTTGGAATTTGTGATGAAAATTAATTAAATTCATTAGTTCTCACCTTGGTTTAAATTATGTAAAAACACTTAGCGTCATGTTACGTATAAGGTATAATGCATGGAAATTCTATCATATAAAGATTTTGAGATGATGATTACAGTTTTCCAGATGAAACAGGTTTCAAAATATCGAAGATCGTAAAACAATATTTCTATACCCTCAAGAAACATTTTTTAATTAGTTATTATTATTCCCAAGGGCTCCAACAGGGAAAAATAGCGCAGTGAAGAAAGGAAATAAGGATATAAATAAACAATTAAAATAAAATATCTTATAAATAATTGAAATAAAATATTTTAAGAACAGTAACATTAAAACAGATCTTTCATAAACTTAAAATATTTGCTGCAAGTTTGAACTTTTGAAGTTCTACAGATTCAACTACTCGATTCGAAGATCCTTCCACAACTTGGTCACAGCTGGAATAAAACTTCTAGAATACTGTGCAGTATTGAGTCTCATGATGGAGAGGGCCGGTCTATTAGAATCAACTAGTTACCTAGTATTACGGACAAGGTGGTACTGTCTGGGAAAATCTAAATGTAAAGGATGGTCAGAATTATCAAAATCCTTATGCAGCATGTTTAACGAACTATTTGAACGACGGTGCCAGATATTAATATATAGATCAGAAATATGAAATTTAATAGACCGTAAGTTATTGTCCAACAAATTAAGATGAGAATCAGCAGCTGAAGTCCAAACAGGAGAACAATACTCGAAACAAAGTAGAATGAAATAATTTAAAATACTTTTTCAGAATAGAATGATCACTGAAAATCTTACAAGAATTTCTCAATAAGTCAACATTTGTGCAATGAAGAAGAGACAGACCTAAAGTGTTTCTCAAAAGTAAATTTGCTGTAGAGAATCACACCTACACTTTTATATATACAAAATTAAAAAAAAACATTATCAATGTTAAGATCCGGATGTTGAGAAGCAACCTTGACCTACTTACAATCCTACTTTGAGTTTTATCAAGATTCAACTTCATGCCGCATAATTTGCATCAAACACTAATTTTAGCTAGATTCTTTATTAAGGGATTCGGCAACCCCAGATCTACATTCAGGAGATGGAATTGATGCAAATAGAGTAGCATAATATCCATATGCAACAAGCTTGTTTTCTAGGCAAACATGTCATGTGTATATAGTATGAAGATTAATGGGCCAGGAACACTACCATGAGGAACACCAGATATCACATTCCTACACTCACTATAGTGTCCATTAACAACTCTTTGCGATCAATTACTTGAAAATTCAATAATGATGCTGCGAAAAGACCCACCCACACACAACTGTTTAAGTTTGAAAACAAGGTCCTCATGATTAACACGGTTAAAGGCCGTACTAAAATCAAGGCCAATTATACGAACTTACTGACCACAATCAAGGAATTCCAGTACAGCCTTGGAGATTGAAAGAAGGGCATCACATGCTCCAATGCCTTTACGAAAGCCAAACTGCAAACTAAGGAACAGATAAATACCTTCAGCAAACTCATTTAGACGTTTTGCCTGCCAAAAGACGTTCAAAAACTATAGATACTTGAAATGCACTGAGAGTGCAGACCTCCGCCACGGCAGCTTATTTCTCGAAACCAGCTTGTCTTAGGGGTTAATTCGGTCATCCTTCTGCTCAACCTTGACTTTTGACCTATGACACTTCCACGTCTCAAGATAACAATTAATCCCAGAAAGTTTTACTACTCTATGAGTAAAATTATGGCCAGGAAGTTGTTCACAAACAAACAAACCAAAAACAGACAACCGGACAAACAGGGGCAAAAACATAACCTTCTCCCAACCTCGTTGGCAGAGGTAAATATGGGAATGCTGGAAATTGGGCGGTAATCAGTTGGATATGAGCAACCACAAACACTTTTACACAATGGCGTAACATTACCAATTCACCAACAAGTGGTAAAAGCCCCTCTTCTTGCTAACTTGTGCAAAATAACAGATAACTTGGGAGCTAAGAATTCTGCAGTCTTTATATAAAAACAGAAGAAAGATACCATTTGGGTCTACCCATGCATAAGCATCAAGGTTTAACAAGAAGGGCTTTAATTTCATGATATCGAAAACAGGAATGAGGAAGATCAAGTTTCTCATTACTCTGCTTACTGTCAAACACATTAGCAAAAAGGGTTGCCTTTTACTTGAGACAATGAGTGACAGAGCCATCTGGTTTAAGTAAAGGAGGAATTGTTGCATCTATACCAAAGAGTGCAGATTTAAAGGCAGCCCACCTCCTATGTTCCTGGGTTGTACCAAGAAGAGTTTCTTTTAATGATAACTTGTATGCCTTTTCAGTTGAAGTATAAACTCTCTCAGCAAAAGCTCGAAGCTAAGTATAGTTATTGCAAGTGAAATCTAATGTTACCCTTCCAAGATGATAGGCCTACTGCTTCTCCAAATAAGCACATCTAAAATAATCACTGAACCAGGGTTTGTCTTTCACTCGGTACCTTAGCACACAAGAAGGGATACGCCTATCAATTATGTTGACTAGATTCTCATTCAAAGAAACAGGATCAACACTTATACAATTGTGAACGATTCAAGTCCAAAAGATCACTCAAAATACCATTCCGGTCTGCTTAAGATTTCATATAAATTTTACATGAGTATGATACATCAGGGATAGGCTGCTCAGTCTTCATTACAAAAGAAATCAAGGCATGATCAGATGTCCCAACCGGGGAACCAACTTTACTTGCTATAACGCCAGGGGAGTCTGCGTATACGAGGTCTAAGCAGTTACCAGTAAACAGACCTGTGAGTAGCATCATTTACGATTTGCTCACTCACAGCCTGATTCAGAGGCAACTTCCAAAGCTCTTCAACAAATCTCTCCTCTCTCACACTATTGTATAATCTCGGCAACTATTTCAGTCATTTATGAACTATTCACATATTCTGTTCCCGAGAGCATCAGGAGTTCTAAGTAACCTTTCTGTTAAATCTGATAAACATTAATTTTTTTTTCTAAATATCTCATAATATTCGATACTTCCATATAAGTATGGAATTGATCACAGCCACAGCATTATCAAACAACCCATTTCTTGTTAAATTGAAGCTAATTAACAAGAGAACTTTGATGGGAAAAGTTGGCTTCAAGGATATTAAGATACATAGAGAGTTTGTCTCATGCATAAAACGGAAGGATCTTTGAAAGCAGTCATTAACTGACAAAAGATGAAGGGGTAAAGCAAATTGGATAAAAACCTGAGGTGAAAATAAGGAACATCTCCCCTAGCCCATTTAATAAAGCGGTGCGTGGCTGGCTATATACAGTAAGTATATATATATATATATATATATATATATATATATATATATATATCCGGTCATGCTCAGCTGTAATGGCAGACGTGTAACTACTCGGTCTGCACCCGTCCCTCGGTATGGGGGGGGGGGGGGGGTGAGGGAGTAGTCGTACTCTGAGAGGGAGGGAGTAGCCATATTTTGGTCAGAGGGGAACCCTGAGAGGTATAACTCGGAAACCACAATCGGTGGGATTTTTGACGACTGGGATACACTACTGTTAGATAATCGACAAAAGCGATTCATGCTATTGAGATAATCAAATCTAAAATATACTTCGGTATTATAAAATTAAACAAAATATAGTAATAATTGTATATACAGTAAGCTATACAGAAAGCAAGAGTAATCTTTTTAACAATATCTGATGTCAAGAAACGATGTTAAAATATCACATTCAACTATTCATGAACATATTCGGTGGGTAACTTCTTTTGAATTTAGAAATATCAAGTAAATAGATCCATAATCATATCACTGATTATAATAAGCTAATAAGAATGAAAACACCATGCGAAATTAAAGAAACAAAGAGTGAAACCCGCTGGGAAATATCATAATAAAGTATGATAATTTGACCAACCGCCAACATTTACGTGAACATGTTACCCGGCTCTTACCTTTTCATTGTTTAATGTAGACTAAACGTTTTCCTTGTTTTTGAATTTTCACTACTTTGCCAAGATATGAAAGAGGTTGCAGAGTAGTTTTACATTACAACAGATGAAGGGTAATATAATCAAATTGATTATAAAATAGAACTAATTTGGTGATTACGTTACGAAACAGCACTCTCTAAGTTAGTACTCCCTGTGCTACTAAAATGTTGCAATAGAACACGGAAATATATAACTTCTAAGCCTACAAAATAAGTAGGAAAATTATTTTATTCCATAATAATGATAAAAATCTGTGTTTAAAAAGAACAACCATTATATGCATATACTTTTTATTTCCTATGCTTCATATTTACTGATTTGATTAACCCATGGAGAATTTTCCAGATTACACAGTCATCAGAGAGAGAGAGAGAGAGAGATTTTGGACAAAATGACGATATAGTTCATTTTCACCAGGGATTTCATGATACAACAAACAAGAGAGAGAGAGAGAGAGAGAGAGAGAGAGAGAGAGAGAGAGAGAGAGAGATTTTGGACAAAAACGATAGGGTTCATTTTCACCTGGGATTTCATAATACAACAAAAACGAGAGAGAGAGAGAGAGAGAGAGAGAGAGAGAGAGAGAGAGAAAGAAAGAGAGAGAGATTTTGGACTATAACGATAGGGTTCATTTACACCTGGGATTTCGTAATACAACAAAAACGAAAGAGAGAGAGAGAGAGAGAGAGAGAGAGAGAGAGAGAGAGAGAGAGAGAGAGAGAGAGAGAGAGAATAACGACTCAATTTTAACTGGGATTTTTCAATACAGTGCAACATAAACAAATTTGTGGCTTAAGGTGAGCTAACACCTTCGACCAACCAAAAAAGTAACCGGTTGTCTAGACCGACACGTGGTCCAAAAACCTTTTCTTTTCTTTGCCTAAATAAGCTTTCCATTTAGATAATATAACAGAGGCAAGCGGTTTTCGATGCCTCTGATCCAAATGCATTAGGAACGAGCATTTGTTTGCCATTCATTCCCCGAGCGAGTTTCGCTCTAAACTCCCCCCCCCCCCCCCCCCCAAAAAAAAAAAAACCCACTTTCAAATCAACCCACTTGTGCCTTGTGGTATGCCATTTAGTGCCATTACGGGCAGAGCCCCTACGGAATATCATCCTCAGAGCCACCAAGGTAGTACACACACACAGAGAGAGAGAGAGAGAGAGAGAGAGAGAGAGAGAGAGAGAGAGAGAGAGAGAGAGAGAGAGAACGTAGGCTATGGGAGATCAAGGGAACTGAACATAAAGATCACAAACCTACCGGGATTTCCCAAACGGTTAAATGGCTTTCATGTCTGTCTATAAGGGAAGTATGTTGGAATATTATGCCATAACTAAGTTTATTTCGATATATAAAGGTTTTCGTACATTAAAAGTATTATGGAGAATGCATTTCTAATGACCATGGCTTCAACGGTTGGGATAAAATAAGGGAGTGGCGTGTGTGTGTGTGTGTGTGTGTGTGTGTGTGTGTAGAAATTACGACACCTAACACGTGATAGGCATTATGGATTATAGCCACGAAAGGAAAAATGAAAAGACTTGATTGGAGATAAGACGAAAGTACCAACTCCAATATCTTTATATTTTTCCTATCTTATATATATATATATATATATATATATATATATATATATATATATATATATATATATATATATATATATATATACATACACACACACATTACAAGCCAACCTTTGTCCATAAACAGAAAAGCAGGATGCGACAAGCCCTACCGGTAATGCAGGAATAAAGGAATATCGAATAGGTTATACAGGAAACATATCTCTAAAATAATCACATAAATACTGAAAACAGTAACTATTCTAAAACAGATCAGTCGTATATACTTATGTCAACCTATTCAACATCATTTGCAATTAATTTGAACTTCTGAAGTTCAACCTATTCAACCACCAGATGAGGTAGATCGATCATTCCACAATCTGGCCATTGCTGGAATACAAACCTTTTAGAATACAGTGAGGTATTGAACTTTGTGATGGATAAAGCAAGGCTGTTAGCATTAACTGCATACATAGTACTACGTACGGGATAGTACAGTCTGGGAACATCTGATTGTGAAAGATCAGCACAATTATGTATATATATATATATATATATATATAATATATATATATATATATATATATATATATATATATATATATATATATATACTGTATGTGTGTGTATGAGTTATGAAAATGTTGACTGAAATTACAGTTCCATGAAAAAATAAGATTACACCTTACGATCAAGTGATCTTACGTATGCCAAGTAGACCTACCCTCGTGGGAAACTACAAAATACATCTAGATTCAACATGTGTCATATTAAAGAGCATGTAGTATTACAAACATTATTAAGTAACATAAGCTAAAACTGAACGTATAAAATATTCATAATTGTCACGTTTTTTAGTTTAATGGAAATATACAGAAATCTCAAAAATTCATAATTTTTACTTGTACTTTATATTGCACCACAAATCCCCCCCTAAAACAATTTGGTGCATACAACAAAGTCTACTGGTTTAGAAGTATAGAAGAAACACTTTTTTTCTATATTTCCATGAAAAAAGAAATTGCCTCGAGCTATGAAATGGTTTTCATTTCCGTAAAAATAATTCCCGATTTAATCTATATGAACCCAAACAATAGTCTGGTTACATATGATGAACGTGTGTTTATTAAAACATTAACATAACTTTTATGCCCATGCTTATACACTCTGAAATACGAAAAATTATACAACAAAAATACATTGATACACTTGCTTATAGACAATTAAACACATATAATTAACATCAATGGTACTAAAGTCATTAGCTAATACAGTCCACCGGAAATTATAATCTGTACTCACCATTCCATTTGTTTTCAGTAACCAAGATTAATTCCACTTCTCTCTTCAAAACCGCTTTTCTCAGGTACTAGAGGATTATTACCCATAAATGGAGCTGGATATGGAAGAGCACATAGCTGGCACATGATCGTAATAATATAGTGAGCCTATTCAGTAGATATACAAGGAAGTGCTCTGTTCTTCAATCTGCCATAAGTTGTTGATTTCATTTCTGTAGTAGGCCAACTAAAAAGTGTGGTTTCCTCCTCAAAGCACTAATCATGATTTAGGTCCCGGCGACATCTTAAGGCTATGCCACTTTCATTTTTCTTCGCCTGCTATGAACTCACATATGGAATTTCGGCCTGATTTAGCAATACACTTGAGGGCCGAGGCCCTTCACATCAATAGGCGTAGGAGATCGTGAGATGATGTTGGCAATACACTGGATTCTTGTATCTTTAGGTCACTCATCACTAACAAACTGTTTCAAAAGACAACCTTGAAGTCGTCGTCGTCGGCGCCCACTCGTGTCCGAGTATTGGGTTCTGTCGTTAGCCATCAGCCTCCTATCTGTGGGGTGGGTGCTTATGCCTGATGTGGCTGTTAAGTCCTAGTCTGTGGTGGAAGAGTCGCGGACAGTGTTCACAAGGGAGGGTAGGTGGTGGGCGGGGCTGTTCTAATCGCTCTCTCCTTCTTCTCCTCCTAGCCTCCTCATTTTGTCTCTTCCTCTCCTCGAAGTCCACGGTGCCATGGTGTACTGTACTCCTCCAGGTTTTCCTGTCCCTGGCTGTTTCTTCCCATGAGGAAGGATCGATGTCAGTTAGAGCCAGGGTGCACTTTAGTTGATCTTTATAGCGCATTTTCGGGGCTCCTCGTGGTCTGGTGCCCTGGGTCAGTTCTCCGTAGAATATTTTCTTTGGGAGCCTAGATGGATCCATCCTATGGACGTGTCCTATCCAGCGGAGGCGGTGGTGGATGATGGTGGCCTCCACGCTGGACAGCGAGGCACGTTCTAAGACTTCAATGTTGGTGGTGTGGCTCTCCCAGGGGATTTTCAAGATCTGCCTCAGTTTCATTTGTTGGAAGCGTTCTAGGTTTTTAAGATCGTTACTATATAGCGTCCATGTTTCACATGCATACAGGAGCGTGGAGAGGACTACTGCCCTGAACACCATTATTTTGGTGGTCATTGTCAGTGCGTGGTTGTTAAATACGCGGCGGTTGAGTCGGCCAAAGGCGGAGTGGGCTGCCCTGATCCTGTTCTCCACGTCCTTTTTGCTTGTGGGAGCTGATGTTAGGATGCTCCCTAGGTAGGAGAACTGGTCCACCTGTTCTAACGGTTGGTCATTCACTGTGGTATTGAAGTTGGGGAGCATCAGTCCTGGTGGATGTTGGACGAGGGTCTTGGTTTTGTCTGAGTTGACTTGCATCCCAAAACGTTCGTAGGCAGAGTTGTATGCATCAGCTAACGACTGCAGGTCCTCTGCCGTCTGACCTGGGGTGGCATTGTCGTCAGCATACTGCAGTTCTCGCACTGCACACAAGGTGGTCTTGGTTCTGGCGTGGAGTCTAGCGAGGTTGAAAGCGCCTCCATCCATGCGGAAACGTAGGTCGACTGAGGGTGTGTCTGGGGGAATCTCGTTGAGCATTGCTGCGGTGTATAGCGAGAAACACGTCGGGGCCAGAACACAGCCCTGCTTCAGGCCGCCGTTGATGGGGAATGGGTCTGAAAGAGAGTTCTGGTGGCAGACTCTCCCAACCATTCCGTCATGGAGGGCACGCACCAGCTTGACAAAATCGGGTGGGCAGCCATATCTTTTGAGGACAGCCCACATGGCAGGTCGAGGTACTTTGTCGAAGGCCTTTTTCAAATCCCAGAAGATGAACATTATGGGCAGTTGTTGTTCGAGGCTCTTCTCTTGTAGTTGTCGCGCACAGAAGATCATGTCTATGGTCCCGCGGGAAGGTCGAAAGCCGCACTGGGACTCTGGCAGGACGTCTTCTGCGAGAATAAGGAGGCGGTCAAGGAGAATCCGAGCGAAAATCTTACTCGCGATGCTTAGTAGTGATATTCCCCGGTAGTTGTTACAGTTCTCCCTGTCTCCCTTCTTGAAGATGGTAGTGATGTTTGCATCACGGAAGTCACTGGGGGGGGGGGGGGTCTTGGTCTCCCATATTTTCAGTATAAGGAGCATCAAACGGTTCCTCAAGCCGGGGCCACCGTGAGTGAGGAGCTCCAACGGGATGTTGTCTGGCCCTGGGGCTTTGCCGAGCTTCATGCGCTGCAGGGCCTTGTTGAAGTCATGGATGGAGGGTGGTAGTGCCATCCAATGACGGACGGGATGCTGCGGGGTCATTCGCAGGAGATCGTCTGGGGTGTCTGCTTGGTCATTGAGGAGGTTCTCAAAGTGAGACCTCCACCTGGCCAGGATGCCCTCGCTGTCGGTGATGGTCGTGGCCCCATCCGCGTCCTTCAGGCTGCCCACTGATGACCGTGTGGGACCGAATATTTCTTTTGTTGCTGCATAGCAGCTGCGCAGGTCACGTTGGTCAGCGAAACTCTGTATTTCTGCAGCTTTTCTTTGCCACCAGGTGTTCTGGGCTTCACGGATACCTCTTTGGCAACCAGCTTCAGCCACCTTGTGAGCACATTTGTTAGCTGCTGTTGGTTGGTTTTCCAAAGTCAGGCGTGCTTGTCGTTTGGTTTCAATGAGAAGAGAGATGGTAGCATCATTCTCATCAAACCAATCCTGCCGTTTCTTGGTGGTGAAGCCTAGTGTTTCCTCCGCGGCACTGGCCATTGCGTTTCTGAGGGTGGTCCAGAGGTGCTCGACAGTGGCCTGACCCACAGGGTCTGCGAGGTATTGTTCGCAGGCCTCCTTGTAGTTCTTTGCCACCTGTGGGTTGCGGAGCTTACTACAATCAAAGCGTTGGTGTGGTACGCTGTCAGGTGCCCTTCTGGGTGGTCGTAGGGTCGTCACGGAGAGTCGGGAGATGAGGAGTCTGTGGTCCGTCCAGCAGTCGTCCGCTCCGGGCATGGATCGGGTGATGCGGACGTCTCCTCGGTCTCTGGCTCTGGTCAGGACGTAGTCCAGGGTGTGCCAGTGTTTAGACCGTGGGTGTCTCCATGTGGTCTTTTGTCGCTTTGGTAACTGGAAGATGGTGTTGGTTACCACAAGTTGGTGTTCTGCACACAGACCCAGTAGGAGTTGGCCATTGGCGTTGCAATTTCCAATGCCATGGCGGCCGATGATTTCCTCCCACAGGCGATGGTCTTTGCCTACTCGGGCATTAAAGTCGCCAAGCACAACGAGCTTGTCATTGGCGGGCACTGCCTGGATGGTGCGGTCGAGCTGGGTGTAGAAGGCAGCTTTGAAGTAATAGTAACACAAATAACATGCGAAGATATTATAAAATCACTCCGAGGAAAGTACACTGTCAAGACTCCGACTTGTGTAAAGTGTAAACACTAAACATACACTGTAACAACTGTACACACTAAATAGAGCGGCAGCATTTTTCTAGTATCTAAGAACGGTTGAAAGGAACGGCTTGATTGGCCGAGAGAACGGTTCAATGCACCTGATTGGCTGCTTTCATGTAAACTGTCTCCCCATTGGCCACTGACAAACTCACTCACCAATGCTCGATGCTGATAGGTCGAGGCGATGGGGAGGGCGTTTAAAATTCGTGGGACTCATGAAAGATTGTACCAACTACCAAGTAACCTTATCACTACTAAATAAAATTCCAATACAAAACAGGTAAGCCATAAGGTACGAAATGCACCAAATAATCGTTTGAAGCATTATTTTGACATCTCTCTATGCTGCTTTACCGATTCATAAATAATACTTTCGACTATTTGTAGTATGTCCATGCAACTAAAGCACATTCGGTGCTACTTTGGCTATACACTTACGTCTCATAAATCTCGTTAGCTGTGCGATGATCTACACGTTAAATTGCAAAATCTAAACTTTATATTGTGATCCACAAGGAAAGTTTCTCTTGCCTCGAGCAAAGTAAAACTGAATTCAGCGATTAATCATTTAATCGAAATAACCACAAAATAATCGTCCACACGGCGATCCAATTCCAATTTTCTATAGGTGCACCAAAGTACTGTGTTGATATACATATGTTTTCATTGTAAATAACAAGCCAACACATCATATCACCAATATGGTCTTGTCGAACACACACACACACACACAAACACACACATGGATTGGGGAGGTAAGAAAATTTACGGTTATAGAAACACTAACAGACGCGTGCGGAAGGACTGTCTGAGGCCTTTGTCCGACAATGGAGTAGCAATGGATGAATATATATATATATATATATATATATATATATATATATATATATATATATATATATATATATATACATATATATATATATATATATATATATATATATATATATATATATATATATATATATATATATATATATGCGTAAAAATTACAGGAAAACGTGATGCTCAGATGCAGAAGAACCATAGGGAAAATGAAAATACAAAATATACGATTAAGTGCTGATTAGTTTCGTGATACTTCCTTCAGAGGACTGGTTTATTGAGAGAGGTTTCTTTACATCATATAAGATTACACAGTATTTCATCGCTTGTAATCCATTGTAGAAATTTACTGACGGCCAAACCCACGCCCTTTATTCGTATAAGGCTCTAAGCTAACATTTGTAGCGAGGGCGAGCAATATATATATATATATATATATATATATATATATATATATATATATATATATATATATATATATATATATATCATCGTCATCATCATCATCATCCTCTCCTACGCCTAATGACGTAAAGGGCCTCGGTTAGATTTCGCCACTCGTTTCTCTCTTGAGCTTTTAATTCAATACTTCATTCATCATCATCTACTTCGCGCTTCATAGTCCTTAGCCATGTAGGCCTGGGTCTTCCAACTCTTCTAGAACCTAAAGGAGGATTTTAAAGTTATTTCACCATTTTAATCTATGATGTCATGAAAACGAGGTTGTAACAATGGAGAAATTGGCAACCTTTCTTACTGGTGATTATAAATTGACTCTAAATCTACTTATATGTGATTTCGGTAAGAATAAATGTGGGTACATTTAAAGTAAAATTTTTATTTGAATGAACATTTTGGAGTGCTACTTCATAAAAAATCGAAATATCCAAGATTTATACTTATGTCAAAAACGGATGCCTAAGTATTCTATCACAGGAATAAATCTATGATAAATGAAAATAATCTTATAAAAAAGAAAGCAAAAGAATATAGCACCCAAGCTATGAACTTGAAATACGGCAAAAAATAATAACGACATTACTTTGTTTCTTATGATAGACTTGTTCTTTGAAGCTGCCAAGGAAGAAAAAAACCTTTCAAAGCACATCACACTCGCAAAGGACAGAGGTTGATAGGCCAAAGAGAATCAGACAATGCAGTAAAGCATTTCAGACATGCTACCTAAAGGTTTAAAGGGTGCTCATGAATGGCACAGGAAAGAGTAAGTGACAATGCCCTAGAAAGACAATGTAATAGACTAACCATATCTGCATATGACCAGCGTACGAGCCTTCTCTCCACTCAATCTAAGACCAGGGAGGACCGGGCAATTGCTGCTCATTACTCAGCATGTAGACCTATAAGCTCACCTAATCATCCAGATCTTAGTTCACAAGGATGGTGAGGATGCAAATACTGTCAGCAACTATCGACCTTGAACGGGTCTAAAAAACCTAGTCCAGCAGATCGTTAGACATGGACCTTTCCAATAGACTACCACAACCATAAAGGAGATGATGTCGTGACGCTAGATTATAAGAATAAATGAATCAATTACGTTTCATTATATTTAACCGGGGCAGCCCATACTAGGTTGGTTTGCTATGACCAATCAGGGTAAAGTCTCCACTATCACCAAATCATAAAGTAGAGCGTAATGATAAAAACGGCCTAACCCCAGGCATGACTAAGGACATGTCTGAGGACTTTGTCCGGCAGCAGACTAGAAACATCTACGTTTGTTGTTGTTGTTGTTGTTGTTTTATTTGAGATTATTGAGTAGGTGCAACGGTATTATGACTCGACACTTTAAAACATTTGTCACAGCAAATATCTTGATTTGGATTTCACTAATCAGACCGTAGACTTTATTTTATTATTATTTTATTTTATTTTATTTTGAGAGAGAGAGAGAGAGAGAGAGAGAGAGAGAGAGAGAGAGAGAGAGAGAGAGAGAGAGAGAGAGAGAAATTTAAATAATGCCATGGTTCTATCAAAAACACTCTTCTATTTACTAAAAGTGTTCAAAAGGCTTTCAAATTCTTTATCATCTTCACAATTGGGATAATTACTTGAAATATACAACAGCAACAAATGAAGCCGTTTCTAGTCCACTGCAGAACAAAGACCCAGACATGTCAATTCATATCTGGGGCTTAACCAGATTTCATCACCACGCTGTCCAATGCGGATTGGTGATGGTGGGATACTTTCGTCTGATCAGTCACAGCAAAATCAACTTAGTATGAGTGACCCTGACTTGTACAGATTTGCTGATCATGGCGATCCCTAAACCCTTTCAGCACGTAAAGGTACACCCCCCTCCCCACACACACAGAAAGGGTAAAATATACAATTCTTATGGATATAGAGACTTAGTGGTAATCATTTTTAACACCCTTTGATAACTCCGACCTATGTAATAAGATAAGCTATCTCTGAACACGTTGACCTGAATGGATTATCCGATAAACTTCACTGCACGATTGGATTTACAATCAAATCACTTTAATCGATTATTCCTGGTTATCGAATAAATCCCCTTTAAGCCCTTTAGTATTGGTTTTAAAGTTGCCTCTATCGTTAATAAACTTGGGTTAATTGAAGTAAACTATGATTTATTACTACTGTTAAAAGTATGAATAAAATATTTTTTCAATATATTTGCATACATAAATACATACATACATACATACATACAGCATACATATATACATGCATACATACATACATATATATATACATATATATATATATATATATATATATATATATACATATATATTATATATATATATATATATATATATATATATATATATATATATATATATATATATATATATATATATATATATTTACAGGAGAGAGAGAGAGAGAGAGAGAGAGAGAGAGAGAGAGAGAGAGAGAGAGAGAGAGAGAGAGAGAGAGAGAGAGAGAGAGAGAGAGTCTAAAATGCTCTCAAGACTGGGAAAGTTTAAGTGAAATCTCTTTATTCCCAACCATTGATTTTTATTTCTATTATTTCTTCCGCTTCATAATTTTTTTTTTCTAAATGAATTTATTCGTAGGGAAATAAATTATTAAAAATAGAAAGAATATAGGTAAAGTATAAATGTTTTATAGACTTGTCTACATTAGTTTTTTTTTCAAATTTAGTTGTAAAATTTACAAACTAAATTCATTGACCAAAATATGTGAAATATTCTTTGATAAACTTGTCCACTACATGTAAAATATTCATTGATAAACATGTTCAGATTTTAAAACACCCAAAATATGGTATGCATACTAACGATTATTTCACACCTTTTTGTGTGATTAGTATTTTAGTGAAATTCTGGTGATATGAAATTTGTTTTAATCCTTCTTAGTATTATGTTGAATTAAACCATTTTTAAACTATATCCAGTTTATATATAATTAAACATCTTTCATTTCAATGCGGAAATGTCTTTAACCAACGAAAAATATTGAAATATTGAAAATCCAGCTAAACTTTAAAACTACGTTAATACAAGAACAAGTAAATAAAATATTGCAAGAGGAAATAAGTTTACACAAATGCCTTTATTCCTGTTATCCTAAGAAGAAGAAGAAGAAGAAGAAGAAGAAGAAGAAGAAGAAGAAGAAGAAGAAGAAGAAGGAAAGGAAATCACTTTGAGTATTCACAAACAATTTCCTATTGAAATAGAATAAATGACATTTGAAATTTAGAATTTACTCAATAGTTAATATCCAAACCATGCACTGACAAATCATTATTTATCGATTAAAATATGAATAAACTCAATGAAGATATAAATGAAATAATTGTAAACTAAATAAAAAAATATTGTTAGGAGGAAGATTATGCATCAAACGATTAAATAAACAATAATCCATACAATTATACTTTACTTGATTATCGGAAGGTAATAAAGGAAATGTATTTGGTTCTCAGTGTCAGGAAGAGATGAAAAATAAATAGAATATCAGTTTATACTCTAACTTCTTTTCGGTTACAAATTTCAGGATCTGTTTCCAATAACAGTTTCAAAAGTCCAAGATACAAAGAGTGAACCCCATTTTCAAAAGCCATCGTCGCTGGCTGAATCTAATAAAAGGATATTACATAAAAAAAATATAAAATGGATAGAAATATCCAGGAATGCAAATATTGTCTTTTCATTAAAATATCTGATAATGAATGTATTCATACAATAGTATTACTTCGTTGATTGTTTTTAAGATGAATAATTTTCATTTCAGGATGAATATAAATGAATAATTATTTCAGAATGAAATAATGAGAGAGAGAGAGAGAGAGAGAGAGAGAGAGAGAGAGAGAGAGAGAGAGAGAGAGAGAGAGAGAGAGAGAGAGAGGTCCGAATATAAAAAAGCTACAAGGAAATTGCCCAAATTTCAGGCATTCATGGCTACCTAATCGAACCTTTACCACGTGAATACGTCGTTCTCTTCCTAATGATATAGATTTCTCAAGTTATGATATAGAGAAATTATAAGAAAGGTGACAAATACCATCAAGTTTTCTTCATTATATAAATGATGATCTAATTTAACGTTATTGATCTTAAGATATTTTATTTTCTTGATTCGTTACTTCTATATATATATATACATATATATATATATATATATATATATATATATATATATATATATACATATATAATATATATATATATATATATATATATATATATATATATATACATATATATACATATATATATATATACATACAGTATATATATATATATACATACAGTATATATATATATATATATATATATATATATATATATATATATATATATATGTATATGTATATATATATATATATATATATATATATATATATATATATATATATATATAAAAGAATATATTCTCATGAATGATTCAAAAGATAAATTATCAATGAGACAAAAGTCTTTCCTTTTTCAGAAGAATTTAATGTGAAGAAAAATAATGATAATCAGAAATACAGATAGAGCAATGAAATTCTTAAAGCATTCAAGATAAACTTCACCGAGATATAGACAAAAAAAGTGAACTTAACAAAATTCTTCAGCACAAAATATTAAACACATTGACCTTTATATTGTTCCTATCGGCTTTTGATTGATGAAACCGACACTTAAATTTCCCTTGTGTGTAATTTTGAAATCCCAGATCAGCATTCTATTTTCCCGGGTCTTATCTTGAAACTTTAATGGCGTAACTTTTGATATGGTAAACCTTATTATATAGGATCTGCCATATTATCCCCTATCTGCACGGTTCCCAAAACCAAAGTTTGTCCTGCAGGACACCAAAGGAGAAAGGTAATATACTTGGGAAGGGGCTTCCCGGTAGGCTTAAGATTCGCCTTTGATGTAAAGGAAGTTTTTGAAGGAAGTTTTTGTGGAAGGAAGTTTCATGATTACATCTATAGGCGAAGAGGATTAGCCATAGGGTTAGATTTCATAGGGATGTATATAAATATATATATATATATATATATATATATATATATATATATATATATATATATGTGTGTGTGTGTGTGTGTGTGTGTGTATGTGTGTATATCATCTCCTACGTCTGTGAACACAAAGAGCCTCGGTTAGATTTCTCTACCTTGAACTTTTAAATCAATACTTCTCCTAGACTCCTACTTCACGCTTCTTAGTCCTCAGCCATGTAGGCCTGGGTCTTCCAACTCTTATAGTGACTTGGTGGGCCCATTTAAATTTTTGGTGAACTAATCTCTCATGAGGAGTGCGAAAAGCATGACCAAACCATCTCCATCTACCCCTCATCCTCATATGGCACTCGAGTAATCTCTCTTCTAGTTTCATTTCTAATCCTGTCCTGTCAGTTCGCTCCCAATATCCTTCTGAGGCCTTTGTTCTCAAATCTACAAAATATTATAGATATTGTTTCATTGTCATACCATGACTCATGTCCATACAGTAACACTGGCATCACTAAATTGATGTACAACACATGTAGCAGTATCTAGTCCTCTACTGGATAAAGACCTCAGTCATGTTCTTAGTCATCTCTGGAGTTTGGCCATTTTCATCAACACGCTTGGCAATGCAGATTGGAGATTTTGGGAGACTTTAGTTTGATCGCTCACAGCAAACCAACATAGTATGGGTGACCCTGCCTAGCACAGCTTTGCTGATTATGACAAAACGTAATGAGTCTCACCATGTTAAGGTATCATTATGTTCAGCACAATTGCTATCGTAAAGGAAAAAAGATAGTGTAAAAAAAAAAAAAAAAAAACAATTGATTAATCGAGTCGCAGGCTGGTTTCAGTAATTTTGAATTAAATTGGCAAATTGGCGTAAAATGAAAACACTTTTGGAATATGATTATTAAGGAAGGATCCCAGTTACAACGAATGAACATATTATTATTATTATTATTATTATTATTATTATTACTAGCCAAGCTACAACCCTAGTTAGAAAAGCAAGAAGCTATAAGCTCAAGGGTTTCAATAGGGAAAAATAGCCCAGTGAGGAAAGGAAATAAGGAAATAAATAAACGATGAGAATAAATTAACAATAAATCATTCTAAAAACAGTAATAACGTCAAAAGAGATATGCTCTATATAAACTATTAACAACGACAAAAACAGATATGTCATATATCAATTATAAAAAGACTCATGTCAGCCTGGTCAACATAAAAACATTTGCTGCAAGTTTGAACTTTTGAAGTTCTACAAATTAAACAACCCGATTAGGAAGATCATTCCACAACTTGGTAACAGCTGGAATAAAACTTCTAGAATACTGTGTAGTATTGAGCCTCATGATGGAGAAGGCCTGGCTATTAGAATTAACTGCCTGCCTAGTATTACGAACAGAATAGAATTGTCCAGGGAGATCTGAATGTAAAGGATGGTCAGAGTTATGAAAAATCTTATGCAACATGCATAATGAACTAATTGAACGACGGTGCCAAAGATTAATATCTAGATCAGGAACAAGAAATTTAGTAAACCGTAAGTTTATGTCCAACAAATTAAGATAAGAATCAGCAGCTGAAGACCAGACAGGAGAACAATACCCAAAATAAGGTAGAATGAAAGAATTAAAACATTTCTTCAGAATAGATTGATCACCGAAAAACTTGTAAGACTTTCTCAATTAGCCAATTTTTGGTGCAATTGAAGAAGACACAGATCTAATGTGTTTCTCAAAAGTAAATTTGCTGTCAAGAATCACACCTAAAATTTGAAGTCATAAAAATTTAAAGAAACATTATCAATACTGAGATCCGGAGGTTGAGGAGCCACCGTCCTTGACCTACTTACAATCATACTTTGAGTTTTATTAGGATTCAACTTCATACCCCATAATTTGCACCATGTACTAATTTTAGCTAAATCTCTATTAAGGGATTAACCCACCCCAGATCTACATTCATCATCTGCATATGCAACAAGCTTGTTTTCTAGGCCAAACCACATGTCATGTGTATATACTATGAAAAGTAATGGGCCAAGAACACTAACCTGTGGAACACCGGATATCTCATTCCTATACTCACTATGGTGCCCATCAACAACAACTCTTTGAGATCTATTACTTAAAAAATCAATAATAATGCTAAGAAACGCCCCACCCACTCCCAACTGTTTGAGATTGAAAACAACGGCCTCATGATTAACACGGTTAAAGACAGCACTAAAATCAAGGCCAATCATACGAACTTTCTGACCACAATCAAAGGATTTCTGTGCAGCATTGGAGATTGTAAGAAGGGAATCACATGCTCCAAGGCCTTTACGAAAACCAAATTGCAAACTAGGGAATAGATGATTACCTTCAGCAAACCTATTAAGACGTTTTGCCAGACGACTTTCAAAAACTTTGGATAATATGGGAGTTATGGAAATTGGGCGGTAATCTGTGGGACTTGAGCTATTGTCAGTCAGATTGAGTACAAAATACTGCAACTTTATTCATTGAGGGTAACAAAGCAGCGACCGACACACACAATGGAATCTACATCATTATTTTTCATTATTATTCGCCTAAAAGTTCTACGTTGCTGGATGTGTAAACAGTTGTCTGGGTCCACCCTACAGTCACTACCCAAGGCCCATCATCAGCGTTCTAACTTTAGGTGAAAAGAGAAAAAAATACATCCAGCTCGCTTGGATACACTAATGAGGATTTCAGGAAATCTTTAGGATGGATTTTAGCTCTTATTACTACAAGGTATTACATATTCCAGAGATTCTAATCACTATTCCATGATATTTCGACTGTTACGGGAAAATAAACAGAATTAGATTAACAGAATGTCACTAATTTTTAATACTTGAAAGATATTTATAGCTTATAATCTACATATAAGAAGATGGAGGCGTTTCTTTTAATTCTAGTAACCAACAATTAACAAGAAATATTTATGAATTTAAACTCAAAGTTACATAGATGACCATAAGCAAAAAGCGATTTTCGATGTAAAATTTCATTGGCAGAAGACAAGAACTAACAATTTGCAAATGTGAACAGAGATCTGCATAATTAACATTTGTTGTGCGTAAAAAGGCGTAGTTTCCGCAGTTAATTAACGAATATAATGAGTATCTATTTAATATTTATTTTTGTGTTAAAATACATCCAACGACCAAGGTTAAAGGAATAATTTTCCCCTGGGAAAACTGTGTTCTTTATTACTCCATTAACACCTGAGTTATACCGATGCTTTTTTGTTATCTATGAGATAGAACATGTGCGCATCACTACTTAAAAACGGATCTGTCTCTCTCTCTCTCTCTCTCTCTCTCTCTCTCTCTCTCTCTCTCTCTCTCTCTCTCTCTCTCTCTCTCTCTCTCTCTCTCTCTCATAAATATATATATATATATATATATATATATATATATATATATATATATGTATATATATATATATATATATATATATATATATATATATATATATATTTATATATATATATATATGTGTGTGTGTGTGTGTGTGTATATACACACACACATATAAATATATATATATATATATATATATATATATATATATATATATATATATATTCTTCTTTTGTCTTTATTGACGTCAATGCTCACTATAGGGAGTGGTTAAGTTCTATCTCTCCTACCGATCGCCATGGCTTAGAGCTTTAAACTTTGCCTCTGAATCAGGCTGTGAGCAAATAATAAATGAAGGTACTCACAGGTCTGGTAATTGCTTGGACCTCGTATACACTGACTCCCTTTGCGTTATAACAAGTAAGGTTGGTTCTCCAGTCGGGATATCTGATCATGCCTTGATTTCATTAGTAGTGAAGACTGAGCAGCCTGTCCCTAATGTTTCATAATCTTGTAAAATTTATATGAAATCTCAAGCAGACTGGAATGGGATTTTGCTTGATCTTATGTGCTTGAATTGGTCACAATTATATAGTAGTGTTGATCCTGTTGTCCCTTTGAATGAGAATCTAGTCTACTTAATTGATAGGCGTATCCCTTCTCGTGTGCTAAAGTACCGAGTGAAGGACAAACTGTGGTTCAATGATGATTGTAGACGTGCTTATTTGGAGAAGCAGGAGGCCTATCATCTTTGGAAGGGTATCAGATCAGATTTGGCTTGGAATAACTATAATCAGCTTTGAGCTTTTGATCAGAGAGTTTATGCTTCAACTGAAAAGGAATACAATTTAACCATGAAAGAGACACTTTCTGTCACAACTCAGGAACATGAATGGTGGTCAACCCTTAAATCTGCACTCTATGATGTAGATGCAACAGTTCCTCCTTTACTTAAACCAGTTGGCTCAGTCACTCACTGTCCAAAGGAAAAGGTAACCCTTTTGGCTGATGTTTTTGACAGTAAACAGAGTAATGAAAAACTTGAACTTTCTCATTCCTGTTTTCCTGGGACTAAACTAACTAGTTTAGCTCTGTTGATGGACCTTGATGCTTATGGAGGTGTAGACCTAAATGGGATTTTTCCTTTGTTTTTTATAAAGACTGCAGATTTCTTAGCTCCAAAATTATCTATTATTGTGCGCAAGTTAGCAAGGAGAGGAGCTTTTAGCACTTGTTGGATAATTGGTAATGTTACTCCTCTATGTAAATGTGTTTGTGGTAGCTCAAGTCCCACTGATTACCGCCCAATTTCCATAACTCCCATATTATCCAAAGTTTTTGAACGTCTTCTGGCAAAACGTCTTAATAGGTTTGCTGAAGGTAATCATCTATTCCCTAGTTTGCAATTTGGTTTTCGTAAAGGCCTTGGAGCATGTGATGCCCTTCTTACAATCTCCAATGCTGCACAGAAATCCTTTGATTGTGGTCAGAAAGTTCGTATGATTGGCCTTGATTTTAGTGCTGCCTTTGACCGTGTTAATCATGAGGCCCTTGTTTTCAAACTCAAACAGTTGGGAGTGGGTGGCTCGTTTCTTAGCATTATTGTGGATTTCTAAGTAATAGATCTCAAAAAATTGTTGTTGATGGGCACTATAGTGAGTATAGGAATGTGATATTTGCTGTTCCACAGGTTAGTGTTCTTGGCCAATTACTTTTCATACTATATACACATGACATGTGGTTTGGCCTAGAAAACAAGCTTGTTGCATATGCAGATGATGCTACTCTCTTTGCATCAATTCCATCCCCTGAATGTAGATCTGGGGTTACTGAATCCCTTAATAGAGATCTAGCTAAAATTATTGCATGGTGAAAATTATGGGGTATGAAATTGAATCCTAATACAACTCAAAGTATGATTGTAAGTAGGTCAAGGACGGTGTCTCCTCAACCTCCGGATCTCAGTATTGATAATGTTTCTTTAAATTTGTATGACTTTTCAAATTTTAGGTGTGATTCTCGACAGCAAATTTACTTTTGGGAAACACATTAGGTCTGTGTCTTCTTCAATTGCAGAAAAAATTGGCTTATTGAGAAAGTCTTTTAAGATTTTCGGTGATCAATCTATTCTGAAGAAGTGTTTTAATTCTTTCATTCTACCTTGTTTTGAGCATTGTTCTCCTGTCTGGTCTTCAGCTGCGGATTCTCATCTTAATTTGTTGGACAGACACTTAAGGTCCATTAAATTTCTTCTTCCTGATCTAGATATTAATCTTTGGCACTGCCGTTCAATTAGTTCATTTTGCATGTTGCATAAGATTTTTCATAACTCTGACCATCCTTTATATTCAGATCTTCCTGCACAATTCCATCTTGTTCGTAATACTAGGCAGGCAGTTAATTCTAATAGCCAGGCCTTCTCCATCATGAGGCTCAATACTACACAGTATTCAAGAAGTTTTATTGCAGCTGCGACCAAGTTGTGGAATGATCTTCCTAATCGTTGCAGCAAATGTTTTTTATGTTGAACAGGCTGACATAAGTCTTTTTATAGTTTATATATGACATATCTGTTTTGACGTTGTTACTGTTTGTAGAATGATTTATTGTTAATTTGTTCTCATCATTTACTTATTTCCTTATTTCCCTTCCTCACTGGGATACTTTTCCCTGTTGGAGCCTTTGGGCTTATAGCATCTTGCTTTTCCAACTAGGGTTGTAGTATGGCTAGTAATAATAATAATAATAATATACTTACATATATATTATATATATATATATATATATATATATATATATATATATATATATATATATATACATATTATATATATATTATATATATATAATATATATATATATATATATATATATATATATATATATATATATATATATATATATATATGACAATACATATGTGTATGTCTATGCTTGTGTGTGTTTTATGACTGTGTGTGTTTTTGTGTATGACTATCTATCGAAGATATTTCTGGCCTTGATAATTCAGCTCACATTGAAAACGTTTCCCGCATACAGCAACTAGAAACCCTATAGCCTCAACTCCTCTTAACTAAACGTTTTTACTTTCAAAGTTCCTTCCTTTGACAACCTGACTAAAGCCGTATCAGTATTATTTTCTTTGACCAGAAAGTTCGTCAACAGAATGAAAAAAGATGTTGTTAACCTACATAAGTAATGTCATTAATGGCTTTCTAGGCCTTTATACTTTTCCAGTTTCACTTCTGAGGCTGGCGTAAAAACAACTCGTAAGCTTTGTTTCTTATCTTACTATTATATCCTTCTTAATTATAATTCAGAGAACATTTTCTGGAATATTTGGAAATTATTTCCAGTAACCATTATTTTTTAATATTACAGTCTTATAAAGGTATTTCTAGTGTGTGTTTCGAATGGCGGATGAAACTTATTCTATAGTAATAATAATCTCTAATAGACGAGAATATACTTCCCAAAATCTCTAATTCGAAAGAGCAAGAAGTAATCATGTACACGGATGTTTGTTATGCCCCTAGGCTTAACATTTCTAATTCCTTCATTGGTATCGTACGTAATTATTCAAGAACATTCTTGGGCAATTTCCATTATTCTTCTACTTTCTTTAATAATCCTACGTTTCTGAATTGTTTTGGAATTTTTTATTATTTTAGTCGTAATTTTAATCTTTTATTCGTAAGTACAGAGAATCTCATATGAAGTTATTATTCGCTGAAATTAATTAATATTCATCTCATATACCTTCGTATCTTTATGCTAAGTAATGCCACTATTATGTTTAATAAATCTGATAAGACTTCATGAATGTTAGATTCATATCTCAGGCCAAGGGTTATAAACTGCATATCCCTTAGTCCAATATGTTGTCTGGGTGATGTTTATGATTCCTCTGTCTTGGGTTAGAATTCTCTTGCTTGCGGGTACATTCAGGCACACTATTCTATCTTTCTTTATTTCTTTCCTCATTGAGCTATTTTTCCTGGTTGGAGCCCTCGGGGTTATATTATCCAGTTTTTCCGACTAGGGCTGTCTTAATAATAATAATAATAATAATAATAATAATAATAATAATAATAATAATAATAATGATAATAATAACAATAATAATAATAATAATAATAATGATAATAATAACAAATTATGTAACCTTCCTCGTTGTTTTTAAATACCTAAACTTAAACAAAATGAACGTGTGATGTACTAGTTTCATAAAATCCACACTAAATATGGTAACTGTAATTGAAATATTATAAGCAAATAAATCTCCTTATGTAAAAGGTATCGAGCAACTAACAGAAGTCAGTACCCATCAGTGCAGTAAAACAACAGTTGCACTTTAAAGGTTTAAAGGCCCCCAAGAATGGCAGAGACAAAGGACAGTGACATAGCCCTAGCAAGCAGGACAATGCCCTAGAGATTGACCATATATCATATGATCAGCTCCTAAAACCCATCTCAACCCAAGCTAGGACCAAGGAGGGCCAGGTAATGGCTGTTGCTGACTCAGCAGGTATATCTATAGGCTCCCCCAAATCCTTAGCTCACAAGGATGGTAAGGTTACAGACACTAAAGGAAGTGACGAGTTTGAGCGAGACTCGAACCTCCGTTATCCCTTGAATGAAGAAAATGCTCATTAAAATGGCTATTGCCATACCATAAACAAATTTTGCTAAATGTAAAGAAAACACCTTAAACTAAATAAAAACATTTTCAATTAACATTTTGAAAGTCAGTTTGAGGGAGAGAATTGAATATTGCTAGTGGAGATTTGCCGTCAAGAGTCCTGTACCACCATTCATAATGGCAGTACTTTGGCGAACATGTTATACAATGTGTGGCAGATAACCTTATGATGAATAAAAATTATTCTTGTTTAGCATTAAAATGTGAAACTTAACATAATCGTCAACTGACGCTTCCCTGATTTCCTCTCAATATTCTCAAATTGAGTTCCCAAATTCGTTTCCGTCATATCCAAATCATGTAAACGCAATCACCCTTTTGTATAATTCGTCAAAGACTTTGCCCTCTTGAAGGGGTATACGAATACTGCTACAGTACGTTGTGTGTGTCGCAGAAAGCCACTAAAAGGACAGCTGCTGTCTTGGAGTTCTTCTTTTTTAGCAAAATTCTCGACCCCATGCCAATTACTGTGGAAACTGGTGCCTTCCAGTTGGACTGTGGTTGATGACTGCAAGTGCAAGCGATCGTAAAAATCCTCTGGCAAATAATAAACCTGATTTTATCGCATTGAGAAACCGACCCCTTAATGTAGTGATAACTGTGGGAAAGTGAAATGTGTAAAACAGAACAGGCATAACTTGGTAAGACATGAACACGTTAGTTACCAACGCAATCTCCACCACATGCCTGAACCAGGGGCATTTATGACTACTGTTCGCCAACTTACCAAGTAATAATAATAATAATAATAATAATAATAATAATAATAATAATAATAATAACTGAACCTAGCTTACCTCGATCAACCCATCTTTTAATAAAGTATTATTTTGAATGTTTTTATCATAAATCTTTTGATTATTTAGGTAATTATTCATAAATTCACCTCTTTATTTATAGCATTATATATAATTAAAAATTTTTGATAAATCAATCATACTTGTCTCCAGTGGACTCACTGTGGGCGGGCAGAGGGTCCCACTTAGGGATCACCTTCCTGAGCTTAACTTCATACCCGTCTTGTATCTATCAAAAACAATTTTCTAAATTATCTAATTTATCATTCTCATTTTTTAATGAATGTGAAGACATCATGAAATATATAACAACTGGTATCATAATAAATCATAAAGTATTGTAAAGTGCTGAAGATACGCTTAGAATCTCCCTTATATGATATAGCCACTATGGTAAGGAGGGAGGGAGTAGTCTTAACCTAATGAGAGTGGTTGTACTGTAGTTGGGGAATTGGTGAGAATGGTTTAATCTGCGTGTGTGCGTGTGCCTATCTATCTATCTAAATGTGTACCGTCATTCTTGACTGGTCGCGTTCACTAGTAAATAAAACACTTCTTACGACCGTTTTCAACTATTCCCAAATTCTTATCCCCAAATATTGACCGAAGCCCGTAATATTACGCTGAAGACTTCGGGGAATAGTGACCCCGAAATATTTCGTTTTTATCCCATTTAATTGCTTTTGATGTCAATGTATTTTTCCACACATCAAAAGCGAAGGGATTTTCTCGTTCGCTAACAGATCGAACGGGGACCTTTCGGTCACAAAGGAAACTGAAGATGCAATAGGATTTATCTGTGGTTTGTGTGAACTTCATTCTATTTCATTTATTGTTTATTTTAGAATTTCCGAGATTCTCTATCTCTCTCTGTCTTATATAAATATATACACATAATATATATATATATATATATATATATATATATATATATATATAAAACAATACACATAAGCATATATATATACAGATATACATGTGTAGAAGTCCCGAAAGCTAACGCTTGCTTAGCATGAAATATGTATTATGGCTATAATACATATTATGCATACAAACACACACACAGATATATATATATATATATATATATATATATACATATATTTGTATCCATAGATATACACATAAATATACTGTATGTATATGTGTACTGTTATGAAGAAGTATTAAACTCTCACTGTCTCTGTCTCTGACAACTGTTGGCTGAGAATATATATATATATATATATATATATATATATATATATATATATAAATATATATATATATTATATATATATATATACATATATTTATATATGTATATATACATATATATAGGTGTGTGTGCGATTGTGCGTGTATATATAAGTAATTTATCCTATACACATTATTTAGGCTTCCTCCCTATATTAGGGAAAGGGAAATAGAACTGCCCAATGATAAGGAAAACAGATTCTTTAACCTATTTGTCTGCATTTCCCTTTATTCACCATAAAGGGAAGAAAGGTAAAGATGGCAGAATTGGATCCAGATGTCGTTAGTTTGGATTCCACCTTGAGTGAATATAAATCCAACCGGATTTCTTCCACCTCCTCTCCAACAGCAAGAAGAAAAATGTTGAGGGATTTTTGCGAAATCATATTTTATACCGAGATACGAAAGCTGTGAGGATAGAGTATAGGGAAAGAAATAATTAGTCACATCTTGCATCAAATGAACGGGGGAAAGTGTCGAAAACTTCTGTTTATTTAGAAAAAAATGTGTTTCTTAATCAAAACAATTATTATTATTATTATTATCTTTATTATTATCATTATTATTATTATTATTATTATTATTATTATTATTATTACTTATTAAGCTACAACCCTATTTGGAAAAGCAGGATGCTATAAGCCTAGAGACTCAAACAAGGAAAATAGCCCTAAGAGGAAAGGAAACCAGGAAATAAGAGACGTAACTAACAATTAAAATAAAATATTTGAAGAACAGTAACATTAAAATAAATATTTCATATATATAGTATGCTGAATGTTCAAACCCAGAAAGAATGTATTTAAATTTAACGGCATTTTTTTAGGCACATCTAGTATCGAACAAATACCGAAAAAGGTCGAGACTATTTGATTGTAAAAAAATAAATTAATATTCTAATCAAAACAATTTTCTAATTGAGGTATGTTGACTATGTAAAGTCGGAAAGAACGTGCTGAGGACTGTTTTAATCTAACGCTTTATAAGTAAAAAAAAAAAAAAAAGAAAAAAAAAATCGCCGAATTTTGGACAACTATTCCATATATATATACATATATATATATATATATATATATATATATATATATATATATATATATATATATATATATATATATATATATGTCTGCAGGAATGATCTATACCTCCAGCTTGGAAAAACTTTACCAATATGCTAATTCACAAAAAGGGAGACAAAAAATCTAAGAAAATACTGCACTATTAATTTACTCTCCGTAATATATAGAATATTTATAAAGATCATATTAGGCCGAATAAAAACCCAGCTATACTTTAATCATTCAAGAGAGAAGGATAGCTTTAGAAGTGGGTATTCAACAATTGACCATATCCATGTAATTAACAAGCTAATGGAAAAACCAACAATCTGACAAACCACTATGTATGGCCTTTATAGACTATGAGAAACCATTTGATTCTGTTAAAACTTCAGTAGTAATGAAAGCTCATTAAAGATAAAGAATAGATGATATTTATACAGGAAGTCCAGCAACCCTAAAAGTACGTAATTATAGTGAATAAATGCAGATTGATAAAGGAGTGAGACAGGGAGACACCATCTCTCCTAAATGATTCACAGCATGCCTTCAAAAAGGTTTTAAGAACTTAGATTGGGAAATTGTACGAATTAATATTAATGGGGAATACCTTAACAGCTTAAGATTTTGCAGATGATATAGTTGTGATTGGTGAAGTCACGACAGGAATTACAAAAGATGATAGAAGATTTGTACAAAGAAAGCACAAATGTAGAACTGAAAATGAATATGAATAAAACTAAGATAAAGTTTAATGAAAATACAGAGTTACAGGCAAACCTCTAGGGATTGTTAATAAATATACGTACTTGGGACAGACATTTCATGTTTCACCAGGACACGAGACCGAAATTAGAAGAAGGATAAGCAAGGGATGGAGAGTTTTTAGTAAATGAAATGAGATTAAGAAAAATAAAATGTCGCTTTCCCTAAAAAGAAAAGTGATTAATCACATCGTCCTACCAGTTTTAACTTGTGCATCAGAAACTTGAAGTCTTCCCGAAGCCTTAGAACATAAGCTAGTTAAAACTCAAAGAGCTATAGGACGAATAATGGTGGGATTAACACCTTGAGACAAAAAAAAGGTTAAAAGCCACATGAATATGCGAGGAAACTAAAGTAGAGGATATTCTAAAAAGTAAGAAAAAGAAATAGACGAGGGCAGAACATATACTCTATAATGAGAATGACAGATAATGGATCGACATTAAAAATAACGGAATGGGTCTCTTGAGATTGCAAACGAAGCAAGGGAAGGAAGAGAAGACGATGGATTGACGAACTACGAAAGTTTGTGGGTGCTGACTGACATAGAAAGACCATAAACAGACGTAAGTGGGTGGAAATATCCTGCAGTAGACTAGTAACGAATGATGATGATGATATATACATATATATACATATATATATATATATATATATATATATATATATATATATATATATATATACAGTATATATACATACATATACAGTATATATATATATATATATATATATATATATACATACATATATATACAGTATATATACATACATACATACATACATACAT
>NC_090735.1:53233765-53236837 GCF_036898095.1 Palaemon carinicauda
CCTAAGTGTGGTTGCTTCCTTAAAGTGCCCATCATGATTTAGGTTCTGGTTCACATAGTTTCAATGTATTCTTGTCCTTTTACTCACATATTTTTTCACATTGATTCCTATGTCATGGCGACATCTTGAGGTTATGCCATTTTCATTTTTCTTCATCTGCTAAGCACTCACCAAAGGAATTTCGGCATGATTTAGCAATACACTTGAGGCCGAGGCCCTTTGTGTCGATAAGCGTAGGAGATGATGTTAGCAAAACACTGGATTCTTTTACCTTTAGGTTACTCATCACTAACAAACTGATGCAAAAGACAACCGTTTAGTAATAGAAATACAAATATGCGAAGATATTATAAAAACACTCCTAGAAAAGTAGACACTCAAGACTTTGACTTGTGCAAACTGTAAAGTGTAAACATACACGGTAACCGTACACACAAAATAGGGCGGCAGTATTTTTTCTAGTACCTAACAACGGTTGAGAGGAACGGCTTGATTGGCAGAGAGAACAGTTCAATGTCCCTGATTGGCTGCTTTTATGTAACTTGTCTCTCCATTGGCCATTGACAAACTCACTCACCAATGCTCAATGTTGATAGGTCGAGGTGATGGGGGAGGGCGTTTAAAATTCGTGTGAATCATGGAAGATTGTACCTAAGTAACCTTATAACTACAAAATAAAATTCCAATACAAAACAGGTACGCCATAAGGTACGAAATGCACCAAATAATCGTTTGAAGCCTCATCTCTCTGTGCTGCTTTACCGATTCATAAATAATAATTTCGATTATTTGTAATATGTTCATGCAACTAAAGCACATTCGGTGCTACTTTGGCTGGACACCTACGTCTCGTAAATCTCGTTAGCTATGCAAAATCTACACTTTATATTGTGATCCACAACAAGGAAAGTTTCTCTTATCTCGAGCAAAGTAAAACTGAATTCAGTGATTAATTAGATTATTGAAATAACCACAAAATAATCGCCCACACGTCGATCTAATTCCCATTTTCTATAGGTGCACCAAATTATTGCGAAGGATATACATATATTTTTCTTGTAAATAACAATCCAACACATCCCATCATCAATATGTTCTTATCGGTCACACACACACACACACATATATATATATATATATATATATATATATATATATATATATATATATACATATATATATATATGTATATATATATATATATATATATATATATATATATATATATAATACATGGATTGACAAGCTAAGAATATTTACGGGTATAAAAACATTATCAACAGAGGCGTGTGGAAGGACTGACTGAGGCCTTTGTCCTGCAGTGGACTAGCAACGGCTGATGAAGATGAATATATAATATATATATATATATATATATATATGTATATATATATATATATATATATATATGTATATATATATGTGTGTGTGTATGTGTGTGTGTGTGTGTACAGCCAGACATAAATATTGGAAACCAAGAGTGGAAATTGGTACTTTATGAAAAAAAAAATGTGATACCGCAGCTGATGGCTCCATCCTGACAGATAATATATAAAGGATTTTAATCCTTTGAAACTGTTATTTCATGTAGTTTCATATTTTAGGTTACTTGATAAAGAAAAACAATTCTTTTTGTAGTCTTCATAGGAAAATCTTATCGCGTAATACAAGTATCAAATTTGAATTCCATAAAAAACTAAAGTATTTTTAAACAAGTAGAACCACGAGAAGATTCCTTAAATTGAAATCTCCCATGAATATCATCTGTGCAAAAATATTCCTGGCCTCTCAGATGAGTTTCCAAGGACTGATTTTAAAGATATTTGGAAATTTGAATTTATTCCATAAAAATGAGGTTGTTTCGATGGAGAAATTGATAACCTTTTGTACTGGTGATAAGAAATTGATTTTAAATTTACTTCTATATGTTTGTATGTGATTGTGGTAGCCTATTTGAAACGTCCCTGCCTGGCGATCTAAGACCTGCACAAGCTTGATAGTTTCTTTTACTGTCTTCCATCTCCCCAAACTTGTGATTAGGGATGGGGATGACAATAGATCTACCTACTGAGTCATCAGCAGCGATTGCTTGGTCCTAGCTCGGGTGGAGAGGGGGCTTGTGCCAAGGCCTGGTCAGTGGGGGAAGAGGTCGTCACGAGTAGGTCGACTGATATGGAGACGGGACACCTGGCCATCCTCAAGACCTCAAACCTCAACCCTTCTTTCTTTCACACACCACTCAGTCACTCACTATACATACACTTTGTTTCTCGTTACAGTTTACAGCTGATAATCCTCATAGAAAAATTAAGAGATCATACACACCACAAGGAGACGACTCTGAATAATCCGGCTAAGAAAAATTAGACAGAAGAAAGTAATAAATTTAAAATACAACTTTCCCGAGGCAGTAGCCTTATTCCAAGACCCACTGATTCCAAACTACGCCTGTATACCGAAAAAAAAAAATAGAATGATTCTAAAAATTTGATAAAAAAAAAATAAAACATTAACATAAATAAACATTTCCGGCAATTTAGAATTATTTAACATTAACTTTTGCACAATCACCCACAATTGCATGATCTTGCTGTAGCCTAAACTTTCTTTACTTGAAGTATTTGACGGATTTATTTTTACTCTTTTACTATTAATGTTTGCAATACTCTTAGCTGTGAGGTTCTTCCCAATTGTCTTATCGAAGAAGGATGTGTCAGATTCAATATCACCAGATTTGAAGTGTAGCTGTGTTACCTGAAAAGTGTTTAAATGCAATATTAAAGTGCATAACACATTTTCATAAAAATGAGAGAGAGAGAGAGAGAGAGAGAGAGAGAGAGAGAGAGAGAGGGAGAGAGAGAGAGAGAGAGAGAGAGAGAGAGAGAGAGAGAGAGAGAGCAACCGAAGAATGAGGAAGCAAGAATTGAAAGAGAAGAAATCAAAGATATAATGAAGTAGTAAGTAGCAAGGGAAAAAAGTGTGAATACCCAAGTGATTTTGTAAACAGTTAGGTAATCTTTAAATTAAATCTTATACAAGAGGCTGATATTCTCTGACCAATACCACATGAAT
>NC_090735.1:53239837-53244837 GCF_036898095.1 Palaemon carinicauda
TCTCTCTCTCTCTCTCGTTGAAAATGATGACCATACATTAACATGGAACCTCAGAAGGTCATCCTTCCTGGAAAATGCTCTTCCCCCGATCCAGCCATAAAACCATCTCTTCCGTTTTCCATGACCCTGAACAGATGTTTTCTCACTTATGGGTCCAAAAGGTCTATATTTTCGCACCGCGATACTTAGAAACGAGATTTTGACATAGTTCACTGTTTGGTTCTGTCGTCTATGATTATTATTGTTCTGGAAATATCTTTATGAATGTTCGTACTCTTAACTTTACCATATAACATATAAAAAGACCCGTTTCAGTATATAAGTGCTCTTAAGAAGTAACAGGAAATTAGTCGAGACGTAATCTTATATTATCTCTTTAATTTTTCCTGTTACTGTTACTGTTATTTTCATATATATATATATATATATATATATATATATATATATATATATATATATATATATATATATGTATGTATACTGTATAAGCACGTGCTTGTGTGTTTTGTGTGTATGTGGGTGGGTGTGATGTGTACTGTTGTGGCCAATAGTTCCTGTCCACTCTGGTTGAAAGGTCCTCACATCTACTGGTCCCTTTCGAGACGGCAGGTTGATTCTGACGTTATAAATACGTTAACGAGCGACTGAGCATTTGTGTATTTAAAGACATCTCTCTCTCTCTCTCTCTCTCTCTCTCTCTCTCTCTCTCTCTCTCTCTCTCTCTCTCTCTCTCTCTTGTGCGTGTTGGGAGTAAGTAGGTATGGAGACAGTATTGTGATAATAAAAAGCAAAAGAAAAATGAGTTCTATATAAATATTAAACTCACAGACACACACAAACAAATTATATATATATATATATATATATATATATATATATATATATATATACATATATATATATTGTATATATATATATATATATATATATATATATATATATATATATATATATATATATATATATATATATATATATATATATATGAGAGAGAGAGAGAGAGAGAGAGAGAGAGAGAGAGAGAGAGAGAGAGAGAGAGAGAGAGAGAGAGATTGTTTTTAAGAAGTGATGCACACGTATTTCATAGATAACAATTTTATCCCAGAAAAGCATCGATATAACTCAGGTGTTAATGGAGTAATAAAGAACACAGTTTTCCCAAGGGAAAATTATTCCTTTAATCTTGGTCCTTGAATGTATTTTAACACAAAAATAAATATTAAATAGATACTCATTATATTCGTTAGTTAACTGCAGAAACAACGGCTTTGTTTTAGCACAACAAATGTTAATTATGCAGATCTCTGTTCACATTTGCAGATTGTTAGTTCTTGTCTTGTCCCAATGAAATTATACATTGAAAATTACTTTTTTGCTTATGGTCATCTATGTAACTTTGAGTATAAATTCATGATTATTTCCTATGAATGACTGGTCATAAAGATGTCTAAAAAATGCATTCATCTTCTTATATACAAAAATAGATTGTAAGCTATGAATATCTTTCAAGTCTTGAAAATTAGTGCCATTCTGATGTCCTAATTCTGTTTATTTTCCCGTAACAATCGAAATATCATGGAATAGTAATTAAAATCTCTGGAATATGTAATACCTTGTAGTAATAAGAGCTAAAATCCATTCCAAAGTTTTCCTGGACTCCTCATCAGTGTATCCAAGCGAGCTGGATGTATTTTTTTCTCTTTTCACCTCAAGTTAGAACGCTGATGATGGGCCTTGGGTAGTGACTGTAGGGTGGACTCAGACAACTGTTTAACATCCAGCAACGTAGAACTTTTAGGCGAATAATAATGAAAAGTAATGATGTAGATTCCGTTGTGTGTTGGTTGCTGCTTTCTTATCCTCAATGAATAAAGCTGCAGAATTTTGTACTAGTCTGACTCATGTTCATCCGTTGTAACGCGTTTTAATTTTACGCCTTTTTGCCAATTTCACTCAATTTCATTCAAGTTTAGCGAAACTAACCAGCCATTCGATTAATAATTTGTTTACTAACACTATCTTTCTTCGTCTATGATAACAATTGTGCTGAACATAACTTAACGTGGTGAAACGGATTATGTATTGTCATAATCAGCAAAGCTGTGATAGTCAGGGTCATCCATACTAGGTTGGTTTGCTCTGAGAGTTCTAACTAAAGCCTTCCACCATCTCCAATCCGCATTGCCAAGCGTTTTGATGAAAATGGCCAAACTCCAGAGATGACCAAGAACATGTCTGAGGTCTTTATCCAGTAGAGGACTAGTTACTGCTACATTTGTTGTATATCAATTTAGTGAAGTCAATGTTACTGTCTGGACATGAGTCATGGACTCGTGGTATGACATTGAAACAATATCCAACTGATTTTGTAGATTTGAGAAAGACATTAGGAGCAAACTGACATGACAGGAATAGAAATGAAACTATAATCGAGATTACTCGCGTGCCATATGTGGATGAGGGGTAGATGGAGATGGTTTGGTCATGCTTTTCGCACTCCCCATGAGAGATTGTTATTTACCAGATATTTAATTAGACCCACCAAGTCACTATAAGAGTTGGAATACCCCAGGCCTACATGGCTGAGAACTAAGAAGCGTGAAATAGGAGTCTAGGAGATGATGAATGGAGAAGTATTGACCGAGGACCTTTGTGTCAACAGACGTAGGAGATTATATATATATATATATATATATATATATATATATATATATATATATATATATATATATATGTATATATATATATATATACATATATATATATATATATATATATATATATATATATATATATATATATATATATATATATATATATATATATATTCATACACACACATCCCTATGAAATCTAACCCTATGGCTAATCCTCTTCGCCTATAGATGTAATCATGAAACTTCCTACAAAAACTTCCTACAAAAACTTCCTTCAAAAACTTCCTTCACATCAAAGGCGAATTTTAAGCCTACAGAAAAGCCCCGCCTCGAATATGTTACCTTTCTCCTTCGGTGTCCTGCAGGACAAACTTCGGTTTCGGGAACCGTACAGATAGGGGATAATAATGCAGATCCTATATGATAAGGTTTACCATATCAAAAGTTACGCCATTAAAGTTTCAAGATAAGACGCGGGAAAATAGAATGCTGATAAGGGATTTCAAAATTATGCACAAGGGAAATTTAAGTGTCGGTTTCATCAATCAAAAGCCGATATGAACATGTAAAGGATAATGTTTTTAATATATGGTGCTGAAGAGTTTTGTAAAGTTCACTTTTTTTTCCTATATCACGGTGAAAGTTTTCTTGAATTGCTTTAAAATTACATTGCTTTATCTGCATTTTGGTTATCATTCCTTTTCTTCACATAAAATTCTTGTGAAGAAGCAAAATCTTTTGTCTGACTAATTCATAAAAGTTTTATCCTTCTGATATATATATATATATATATATATATATATATATATATATATATATATATATATATATATATATATGTGTGTGTGTGTGTGTGTGTGTGTGTGTGTGTATATATGTATATATATATATATATATATATATATATATATATATATATATATATATATATATATATATATATATATATATATATATATATGAGAAAGAGAGACAGATAGGTTCGTTTTAAGTCATATTGTACACTTACTGCATCTCCTATTATTATTATTATTATTATTATTATTATTATTATTATTATTATTATTATTATTATTATTATTATTATTATTACTAAAATTTATTTCCATCACCAATAAATAACAACGTTTCAAACATCTCTCTGTTCATAATCATATTCCTGGGTAAGAGAAAGTAAAACAATAAAGAGCAAGCTGTACATAAATGTTGTAAACAAATAAATTCTAAGTTAGAATGGGAAAAGGCATAATTAGGCAATCTTCAAAGGAAACTAGAAATTTCTTGATTAAGTTGTGGCTTTTTAGATTTCATAAAAACTGACTCTGCTATTCTTATTTCATTTTCATATGAACCTCTGTATATTATTGAAAAGTTGTCCAAAGAGTATACAGAGGTTCATAGGAAAATGAAATAAGAATAACCACAACTTAATCAAGAAATTGCTAGTTTTCCTTTGAAGATTGCCTATTATGCCTTTTCCCATTCCAACTTAGAATTGATTTGTTTACAATATTTATGTACAGCTTGCTCTTTATTGTTTTACTTTCTTTTACCCAGGAACGTGAGTATGAACATAGAGATGTTTGAAACGTTTTTTTTCGGTGATGGAAAAAATTTAAGAATGTATGGCGTTGTCGTAATTCTCCAGTTCCTTATTAAACTGAGGTTCCCTTCCACCCGCTCAGTATCGGTTATTACTATTACTATTATTGTTACTATTATTATTCTTAGCTAAGCTATCACCATAGCTGGAAAAGCTGGATACTATAACCCCAAAGGCTCCAACAGGGTAAAATAGCCCAGTGAAGAGAGGAAATAAGGAAATAAATAAACTATAAGAGAAGTAATGAATAAAGAACATAAAATATCTTAAGATGGATGACAATATCAAAATAGATCGTCATTTATATAATGAAGAAAATCTGATGGTATTTGTCACCTTGCTTGTAATTTCTCTTTATCAAAACTGGAGAAATCTATATTAATATGATGAGAGAACGACGCATTCACGTGGTAATGAATTATAAGGGAGCCTCGAATCGCCGAAATTATGGGACAATTCTCTCTCTCTCTCTCTCTCTCTCTCTCTCTCTCTCTCTCTCTCTCTCTCTCTCTCTCTCTCTCTCTCTCTCTCTCTCTCTCTCTCTCTCTCTTATGGGGCTCATTCTATTATATTTTTAAATATTTTTATGAAAAATAATATTCATTGATATTCAATCTGAAATAATTATTCATTGATATTCATCTCAAGAACAATCAACGTAGTAATACCATTATACAGATTCATTCATAATGAGATATTTTAATGTAAAGGCAATATCCTTATTCCTGGACATTTTTATC
>NC_090735.1:53247337-53259837 GCF_036898095.1 Palaemon carinicauda
ATCCCTTCGCTTTTGATGTGTGGAAAATACATTGAAATCAAATACAATTAAATGGGATAAAAACGAAATATTTCGGGGTCACTATTCCCCGAAGTCTTCAGCGTAATATTACGGGCTTCGGTCAATATTGGGGGATAACATTTGGTCGTAATAAATGTTTTATTTACAAGTGAACGCGACCAGTCAAGAATGACGGTACACATTTAGATAGATAGATAGGCACACCCACACACACAGATTAAACCATTCTCACCAATTCCCCAACTACAACCACTCTCACTAGGTTAAAACTACTTCCTCCCTCCCTACCATAGTGTCTATATTATATAAGGGAGATTCTAAGCGTATCTTCAGTACTTTACAATACTTTATGATTTATTATGATACCAGTTGTTATGTATTTCATGATGTCTTCCCTTTCATTAGAAAATAAGAATGATAGACTAGATAATTTAGAAAATTGTTTTTGATAGATACAAGACGGGTTTGAACTTAAGCTCAGGAAGGTGATCCCTAAGTGGGACCCGCTGCCCGCCCACAGTGAGTCCACTGGAGACAAGTATGATTGATTTATCATAATTTTTTAATTATATATAATGCTATAAATAAAGAGGTGAATTTATGAATAATTACCTAAATAATTAAAATATTTATGATAAAAACGTTCAAAATAATACTTTATTAAAAAATGGGTTGATCGAGGTAAGCTAATTTCAGTTATTATTATTGTCATTATCATTACTTGGTAAGTTGGCGAACAGTCGTCATAAATGCCGTTGGTTCAGGCATGTGGTGGAGATTGCGTTGGTAACTAACGTGTTCATGTCCTACCATGTTATGCCTGTTCTGTTTTACAAATTTCACTTCTTTCCCACAGTTATCAATACATTAAGGGGTCAGTTTCTCAATCCGATATCATCAGGTTTATTATTTGCCAGAGGATTTTTACAATCGCTTGCACTTGCAGTCATCAACCACAGTCCAACTGGAAGGCACCAGTTTCCACAGTAATTGGTATTGGGTCTAGAATTTTGCTAAAAGGAAATACTTTTAGTGGCTTTCTGCGACACACAGAACGTACAGTAGTTACCCCCTCAAGAGGGCAAAGTCTTTGACGAATTATACAAAAGGGTGATTGCGTTTACATGATTTGGATATGACGGAAACGAATTGGGGAACTCTATTTGAGAATATTGACAGGAAATCAGGGAAGCGTCAGTTGACGATTATGTTAAGTTTTACATTTTAATGCTGAATAAGAATAATTCTTATTTATCATAAGGTTATCTGCCACACATTGTATAACATGTTCACCAAAGTACTGCCATTATGAATGATAGTACAGAATTGACGAAAAATCTCCACAATGTTAATTGTAAATGTTTTTATTTAGTTTAAGGTGTTTTCCTTACATTTAGCAAAATTTGTTTATGGTATGGCAATAGCCATTTCAATGAGCATTTTCTTCATTCAAGGGATAACGGAGGTTCGAGTCTCGGTCAAACTCGTTACTTCCTTTAGTGTCTGTAACCTTACCATCCTTGTGAGCTAAGGATTTGGGGGAGCCTATAGATCTACCTGCTGAGTCAGCAACAGCCATTACCTGGCCCTCCTTGGTCCTAGCTTGGGTTGAGAGGGGGCTTGGGAGCTGATCATATGATATATAGTCAGTCTCTAGGGCATTGTCCTGCTTGCTAGTGCTATGTCACTGTCCTTTGACTGCCATTCTTGGGGGGACCTTTAAACCTTTAAATACAATTGTTGTTTTACTGCACTGATGGGTACTGACTTCTGTTGGTTGCTCAATACCTTTTATATAAGGAGATTTATTTGCTTATAATATTTCAGTTACAGTTACCGTATTTAGTTTGGATTTTATAAAACTAATACATCACATTGGATTTTATAAAACTAATACATCACATTGGATTTTATAAAACTAGTACATCACATTTTTTTTTTGTTTATATTTAGGTATTTAAAAATAACAAGGAAAGTTACATAATTTGTTATTATTATTATTATTATTATTATTATTATTATTATTATTATTATTATTATTATTATTATTGAGACAGCCCTAGTCGGAAAAACTGGATAATATAACCCCGAGGGCTCCAGCTGGGAAAAATATCACAGTGAGGAAAGGAAATAATGAAACAGATAGAATAGTATGCCTGAGTGTACCCGCAAGCAAGAGAATTCTAACCCAAGACAGTGGAATCATAAACATCACCCAGACAACATATTGGACCAAGGGATATGCAGTTTATAACCTTTGGCCTGAGATATGAATCTAACATTCATGAAGTCGTATCAGATTTATTAAACATAATAGTGGCATTACATAGCATAAAGATACAAAGTTATATGAGATAAATATTATTTAATCTCAGCCACTAATAACTTCATATGAGATTCTCTGTACTTACAAATAAAAGATTAAAATTACGACTAAAAGAATAAAAGATTTAAAAATAATTCAGAAACGTAGAATAATGGAGATTGCCCAAGAATGTTCTTGAATAATTACGTACGATACCAATGAATGATTAAAAAATGTTAAGCCTAGGGGCATAATAAACATCCGTTTACATGGTTACTTCTTGCTCTTTCGAATTAGAGATTTTGGGAAGTATACTCTCGTCTATTAGAGATTAATATTACTATAAAATAAGTTTAATCCGCCATTGAAAACACACACTAGAAATACCTTCATAAGACTGTAATATTAAAAGATAAGAGTTACTTGAAATAATTTCGAAATATTCCAGAAAATGTTCTCTGAATTGTAATTAAGAAAAAAATAATAGTAAGATAAGAAACAAAGCTTCCGAGTTTTTTTTACGCCAGCCTCAGAAGTGAAACTGGGAAAGTATAGAAGTCTAGAAAGCCATTAACATAATTACTTATGTAGGTTAACAACATCTTTTTTCATTGTGTTTACGAACTTTCCGGTCAAAGAAAATAGTACTGATACGGCTTTAGTCAGGTTGTCAAAGGGAGGAACTTTGAAAGTAGAAACGTCTAGTTAAGAGGAGTTGAAGCTAAAGGGTTTTTAGTTGCTGTATTGGGGAGACGTTTTCAATGTGAGCTGAGTTATTAAGGCCAGAAACATCTTCGATAGATACTCATAAACACAAACACACACAGATAGTCATAAAACACACACAAGCACAAGCATAGACATATTGCAATATATATATGTATATATATATATATATATATATATATATATATATATATATATATATATATATATATAGATATATATGTGTGTGTGTGTGTATGTATATAAATAAATATATACTGTATATATGTATATATTATTATTATTATTATTATTATTATTACTAGCCAAGCTACAACCCTTGTTGGAAAAGCAAGATGCTATAAGCCCAAAGGCTCCAACAAAAAATAGTAGCCCAGCGAGGAAAGAAAATAAGGAAATAATCAAATGATAAGAACAAATTAACAATAAATCATTCTACAAGCGGTAACGTCAAAACAGATATGTCATATATAAACTGTAAAAACACTTATGTCAGCCTGTTCAACATAAAAACATTTGCTGCAACGATTAGGGAGATCATTCCACAACTTGGTCAAGGCCTGGCTATTAGAATCAACTGCCTGCCTAGTATTACGAAGAGTATGGAATTTTGCAGGAAGATCTGAATGTAAAGGATGGTCAGAATTATGAAAAATCTTATGCAACATGCAAATGAACTAATTGAACGACGGTGCCAAAGATTAATATCTAGGTCAGGAATAAGAAATTCTCAAAACAAGATGGAATGTAATAATTAAAACACTTCTTCAGAATAGATTGATCACCGAAAATCTTAAAAGACTTTCTTAATAAGCCAATTTTTTGTGCAATTGAAGAAGACACAGACCTTATATGTTTCTCAAAAGTAAATTTACTGTCGAGAATCACACCTAAAATTTTGAAAGAGTCATACATATTTAAAGAAACATTATCAATACTGAGATCCGGATGTTGAGGAGCCACCGTCCTTGACCTACTTACAATCATACTTTGAGTTTTGTTAGGATTCAACTTCATACCCCATAATTTGCACCATGCACTAATTTTAGCTAGATCTCTATAAAGGGATTCAGCAACCCAAATCTACATTCACGGGATGGGATTGATGCAAAAAGAGTAGCATCATCTGCATATGCAACAAGCTTGTTTTCTAGGCCAAACCACGTCATGTGTATATAGTATGAAAAGTAATGGGCCAAGAACACTACCCTGTGGAACACCGGATATCACATTCCTATAATCACTATGGTGCCCATCAACAACTGCTCATTGAGATCTATTACTTAAAAAATCAATAATAATGCTAAGAAACGACCCACCCACTCCCAACTGTTTCAGTTTGAAAACAAGGGCCTCATGATTAACACGGTCAAAGACAGCACTAAAATCAAGGCCAATCATACGAACTTCCTGACCATAATTAAAGGATTTCTGTACAGCATTGGAGATTGTAAGAAGGGCATCACATGCTTGCCTTTACGAAAACCAAATTGCAAACTAGGGAATAGATGATTACTTTCAGCAAACCTATTAAGACGTTTTGCCAGAAGACGTTAAAAATCTTTGGATAATATAGGAGTTATGGAAATTGGGCGGTAATCAGTTAGACTTGAGCTATAACAAACACATTTACATAGAGGAGTAACATTACCAATTATCCAAGAAGTGCTAAAAGCTCCTCTCCTTGCTAACTTGCGCACAATAACAGATAACTTTCTAGCTAAGAAATCTGCTGTCATTATAAAAAACAAAGGAAAAATACCATTTGAGTCTACACCTCCATAAGCATGAAGGTCCACCAACAGAGCTAAACTAGTTGGTTTAGCCTCAGGAAAACAGGAATGAAGAACTTCAAGTTTTTCATTACTCTCTTTACTTTCAAAACCATCAGCCAAAAAGGTTGCCTTTTCCTTTGGACAGTGAGTGACTGAGCCATCCGGTTTAATTAAAGGAGGAACTGTTGCATCTACACCATAGAGTACAGATTTAAGGGTAGACCACCATTTATGTTCCTGAGTTGTGCCAGAAAGGGTTTCTTTTTGGGTTAAATTGTGTTCTTTCTCTGTTGAAGCATAAACTCTCTGAGCAAGAGCTCTAAGCTGGGTATAGTTATTCCAAGTCAAATCTGATCTGTCACCCTTCCAAAGATGATAGGCCTCCTGCTTCTCCAAATAAGCCCGTCTACATTCATCATTGAACCACGATTTATCCTTCACTCGGTACCTTAGCACCCGGGAAGGGATATGCCTATCAATTATGTTGACTAGATTCTCATTCAAAGGGACAACATGATCAACACTACTATATGATTGTGACCAATTCAAGCACAAGATCAAGCAAAATCCCATTCCAGTCTGCTTGAGATTTCATATAGATTTTACAAGAGTATGAAACATTAGGGACAGTCTGCTCAGTCTTCACTGCTAATGAAATCAAGGCATGGTCAGAGGTCCCGACTGGAGAACCAACCTTACTTGTTATAACGCCAGGGGAGTCAGTGGAGAGATAGAATCTAACCACTCCCTGTGGTGAGCATTGAAATCACTAACAAAGACAAAAGAAGTGTGTATATTTTATATATATATATATATATATATATATATATATATATATATATATATATATATATATATATATATATATATGTGTGTGTGTGTGTGTGTGTGTGTGTGTGTAACTATATATACAGTATATGAGAGAGAGAGAGAGAGAGAGAGAGAGAGAGAGAGAGAGAGAGAAAGAGAGAGAGAGAGAGAGAGAGAGAGAGAGAGAGAGAGAGAGAGAGAGAGAGAGAGAGAGAGAGAGAGAGAGTCCGTTTTTAAGTAGTAATGCACAGATGTTCCATCTCATAGATAACAAAAAAAAAAGCATCGCTAAAACTCATGTGTTAATGGAGTAATAAAGAACACAGTTTTCCCAGGGGAAAATTATTCCTTTAACCTTGGTCGTGGAATGTATTTTAACACAAAAATAGATATTAAATAGATACTCATTATATTCGTTAATTAACTGCGGAAACTACGCCTTTTTTCGCACAACAAATGTCAATTATGCAGATCTTTCTTCACATTTGCAAATTGTTAGTTCTTGTCTTGTGCCAATGAAATTTTACATCGAATATAACTTTCTGCTTATGATCATCTATGTAACTTTGAGTTTAAACTCATAAATATTTTTTGTTAATTGTTGGACATTAGAATAAAAAAAAAAAACGCCTCCATATTCTTATATGTAGATTATAGGCTATAAATATCTCTCAAGTCTTGCAAATCAGTTCCATCCTGATGTTTTAATTCTGTTTATTTTCCCGTAACAGTCGAAATGTCATGGAATAGTAAGTAATTAAATTCTCTGAAATATGTAATACCTTGTAGTAATAAGAACTAAAATCCATCCCAAAGTTTTCCTGGACTCCTCATTAGTGTATCCAAGCGAGCTGGATCTATTTATTCTCTTTTCACCTAAAGTTAGAACGCTGATGATGGGGCCCTTGGGTAGTGACTGTAGGGTGGACTCAGACAACTGTTTAACATCCAGCAACGTAGAACTTTTGGTCGAATGATAATGAAAAATAATGATGTAGATTCCATTAAGTGTGTCGGTTGCTGCTTTCTTATCATCAAAGAATAAAGCTGCAATATTTTGTACACAATGTGACGTGTGACGATGTTCATCTGTTGTAACAAGCGTTTTAATGTTACGCCTTTTTGCCAATTTCACTCAGTTTCATTCAAGTTTAGCGAAACTAACCAGCCATTCGATTAATTATTATTTTACTAACAACTATATTTTTTTCCTTTATGACAACAATTGTACTGAACATAATGATGCCTTAACGGGGTGAGAAGGATTTCGTATTGTCATGATCAGCAAAGCTATGCTAGTCAGGGTCACCCATAGTCGGTTGGTTTGCTGTGAGTGATCAAACCAAAGTCTCCCAAAATCTCCCATCCGCATTGCCAAGCGTGTTGATGAAAATGGCCCAACTCCAGAGATGACTAAGAAAATGATTAAGGTCTTTTTCCAGTAGAGGACTAGATACTGCTGCATTTGTTGTATATCAATTTAGTGGGGACAATGAAACAATATCCAATAGATTATTATTATTATTATTATTATTATTATTATTATTAAATGCTAAGCTGCATCCCTAGTTGGAAAAGCAGGATGCTATAAGCCCAGGGTCCCCAACAGGGAAAATAGCCCAGTGAGGAAAGGAAATAACGAAAAATAAAATATTTTAGGAATAGTAACAATATTAAGATAAATGTTTTCTATTTAAACTATAAACACTTTAACAGAACAAGAGGAAGAGAAACTAGATAGAAAAGTGTGCCTGAGTGTACCCCTCAAGCAAGAGAACTCTAACCCAAGGCAGTGTAATACCATGGTACAGATGCTATGGCACTACCCAAGAATAGAGAACAATGGTTTGATTTTGGAGTGTCCTTCTCCTAGAAGAGCTTCTTGCCATAGCTAAAGAGTCTCTTCTACCCTTACCAAGAGGAAAGTAACCACTGAACAATTACAGTGCAGTAGTTAACCCCTTGGGTGAAGAAGAATTGTCTAGTAATCACAGTGTTGTCAGGTGTATGAGGACAGAGGAGAATCTGTAAAGGATAGGCCAGACTAATCGGTGTCTGTGTAGGCAAAGGGAAAGAACCGTAACCAGAGAGAAGGGTCCTATGTAGTACTGTCTGGCCAGTCAAAGGACCCCATAACTCTCTAGCGGTAGATTTGAGAACAAAGCCCTGAGAATGACATTGGGAGCGAACTAACAACACATGATTAGAAATGAAACTATAAGAGAGATTACTCGAGTGTCATAGGTGGATGAGGGGTAGATGGTGATGGTTTGGTCATGCCATTTGCACTCCCCATGAGAGATTAGATCACCAAAAATCTAATTGGGCTCACCAAGTCACTATGAGAGTTGGAAGAACCAGGTCTACATGGCTGAGGACTAAGAAGCGTGAAGTAGGAGTCTATGAGATGATGAATGGATAAGTATTGATTTAAAAGTTCAAGGTAGAGAAATCTAACCGAGGCTCTTTGCGTCCACAGGCGTATATATATATATATATATATATATATATATATATATATATATATATATATATATATATATATATATACTCACATCCCTATGAAATCTAACCCTATGGCTAATCCTCTTCGCCTATAGATGTAATCATAAAACTTCCTTCAAAAACTTCCTTCAAAAACTTCCTTTACATCAAAGGCGAATCTTAAGCCTACCGGGAAGCCCCGCCTCGAGTACAGTATATTACCTTTCTCCTTTGGAGTCCTGCAGGACAAACTTCGGTTTTGGGAACCGTGCAGATAGGGGATAATATGGCAGATCCTTTATATTAAGGTTTACCATATCAAAAGTTACACCATTGAAGTTTCAAGATAAGACGCGGGGAAATAGAATGCTGATAAGGGATTTCAAAATTACACACAAGGGAAATTTAAGTGTCGGTTTCATCAATCAAAACCCGATATGAACATTGTTTTCGGTTGATGTTTTTGATATTTTGTGCGGAAGAATTTTGTTAAGTTCACTTTTTTTTCTATATCTCGGTGAAGTTAGTCTTGGATGCTTTAAAAATTTCATTGCTGTATCTGCATTTTTGGTTATTCTTTTTCTTCACATTAAATTCCTCTGAAGAAGCAAAGATTTTTTTCTCTTTGATAATTTAACTCTTGAATCATTCATGAGAATATATCCTTTTGATATATATATATATATATATATATATATATATATATATATATATATAATATATATATATATATATATATATATATATATATATATATATATATATATATATATATATATATATATATATATATATACATATATATATATATATAGAAGTAACTAATCAAGAAAATAAAATATCTTATGATCAATAACAATGGTAAATTAGATCGTCATTTGTATAATGAAGAAAACTTGATGGTATTTGTCACCTTTCTTGTAATTCCTCTATATCATAACTTGAGAAATCTATATCAATAGGAGAGAACGACGTATACACGTGGTAAAGGTTGATTAGGTAGCCACGAATGATCGAAATTTTCGCAATTTCCCTGTAGCTTTTTTATAGTTGGACCTCTCTCTCTCTCTCTCTCTCTCTCTCTCTCTCTCTCTCTCTCTCTCTCTCTCTCTCTCTCTCTCTCTCTCTCTCTCTCTCTCTCTCTCTCTGGGGTTCATTTTGAATATTTTTATCATAAAAAATATTATTCATTGATATTCATTCTGAAATAATTATTCATTTATATTCATCCTGAAATAAAAACTATCCATCTTAAAAACAATCAACGAAGTAATACTATTGTATGAATACATTCATTATTAGATATTTTAATAAAAAGACAATATTTGCATTCTTGGCTATCTCTGTTGTTTTGCCGATATTAGGGGCGAATCTCCCCGCAGCTTTTTATATTCGGGTAGCTCTCTCTCTCTCTCTCTCTCTCTCTCTCTCTCTCCCTCTCTCTCTCTCTCTCTCTCTCTCTCTCTCTCTCTCTCTCTCTATGAGGTTCATCTATTATAATTTCATTTCTCTTATGAAAATATTATTCATTGATATTCATTCTGAAATAATTATTCATTTGTATTCATCCTGAAATATTAATCTTAAAAACAATCAACGAAGTAATACTATTGTATGAATACATTCATTATCAGACATTTTAGTGAAAAGACAATATCTGCATTCCTGGCTTTATCTATCTATTTTATATATATATATATTTTTTTTTTTTTTGTATATTATCCTTTTATTAGATTCAGCCCGCGACGATGGCTTTTGAAAATGGGGTTTACTCTTTGTATCGATGGACTTTTGAAACTGATATTGGAATCAGATCCTGAAATTTGTAACCGAAAAGAAATGAAAGTATATAGTGAAATTCTATTTATTTTCCATCTCTCCCTGACAATGAGAACCTAATACATTTCCTTTATTATCTTCCAATAATTAGATATTGTATAATTGTATAGATTATTGTATATTTAATCGTTCGATGCATAATGTTCCTCCTAACAATATTTTTTTTTATTTAGTTTATGAATATTTCATTTATATTTTTATCGAGTTCATTCATTTTTAAATTTATAAATGATAATAACTTAGAGTATGATTGTTTATATGAACAACTGCGTAAATTCTGTATTTCAATCGTCATTTATTCTATTTCAATAGGAAATTGTTTGTGAATACTCAAAGTGATTTCCTTTCCTTCTTCTTCTTCTTCTTCTTCTTCTTCTTCTTCTTCTTCTTCTTCTTCTTCTTCTTCTTCTTCTTCTTAGGATAACGGGAGTAAATGCATTTGTGTAAACTTATTTCCGATTGCAATATTTTATTTACTTGTTCATGTATTGACGTAGTTTTAAATTTTAGCTGGATTTTCAATATTTCTATATTTTTCGTTGGTTAAAGACATTTCTGCATTGGAATGAAAGATGTTTAATTATATATAAACTGGATATAGTTTGAAAATTGTTCAATTCAACACAATACTAAGTAGGATTAAAACCAATTTCATATCACAGGGTATTTTAGAATCCGAACTTCTTTATTAATGAATATTTTACATATTTTGGACATGTTTATCAATGAATATTTTACATATTTCGGTGTAATGAATTTAGTTTGTGCACTTTACAACTAAATTAAAAAAAAAAAAAACTAATATAGACAAGTCTATAAAACATTTATATTTTACCTATATTTTTATTTTTAATAATATATTTCCCTACGGATAAATTCATTTAGAAAAAAATAATGAAGCGGAAGAAATAATAAAAAGATCATAAAACCAATGGTTGGGAATAAAGATTTCACTCAAACTTTCCCAGTCTTTTGAGAGCATTTTAGTCTCTCTCTTCTCTCTCTCTCTCTCTCTCTCTCCTCTCTCTCTCTCTCTCTCTCTCTCTCTCTCTCTCTCTCTCTCTCTCTCTCTTGTAAATATTATATATATATATATATATATATATATATATATATATATATATATATATATATATGTATGTATGCAAGTATGTATGTATGTATGTATGTATGAAATATATTGAACAAATATTTTATTCATACTTTTAACAGTACTAATAAATCATAGTTTACTTCAATTAATTTGAGGTTATTGACGATAGAGGCAACTTTAAAACCAATACTAAAGGACTTAGAGGGGATTTATTTGATAACCAGGAATAATCAATTAAAGTGATTTGATTGTAAATCCAATCGTACAGTGAATTTTATCAGATAATCCATTCAGGTCAACGTGTTCAGAGATAGCTTATCTTATTACATAGGTCGGAGTTATCAAAGGGTGTTAAAAATGATTACCACTAAGTCATTATATCCACAAGGATTGTATATTTCAACCTTTCTGTGTGTGGGTGGAGGGTGTACCTTAACGTGCTGAAAGGGTTTAGGGATCGCCATGACCAGCAAATATGTACTAGTCAGGGCCACCCATACTAAGTTGGTTTGCTATGAGCAATCAGACGAAAGTATCCCACCATCACCGATCTGCACTGGACAGGTTGGTGATGAAATCTGATTAAACCCCAGACATAAATTGACATGTCTGAGGTCTTTATCCTACAATGGACTGAAACTGATTGCATTTGTTGGTATTGTATATTTCAAGTATTTATCCCAATTTTGAAGATAATAAAGAATTTTAAAGTCTCTTTTACACTTTTAGTAAATAGAAGAGTGTTTTTAATAGAACCATTGCATTATTTAAATCTCTCTCTCTCTCCTCTCTCTCTCTCTCTCTCTCTCTCTCTCTTTAAAAAGTAAGATTTCAGTTCAAAAGTCTACTCTCTGATTAGTGAAGTCCAAGTAAAGATGTTTGCTGTGACTAATGTTTTAAAGTGTTGGTATAATACTGTTGCACCTACTCAATAATCTCAAATGCAACACAACAACAACAACAACAACTACAGCAACAAATGCAGCTGTTTCTGGTCCGCTGCCAGACAAGAGTCCTCAGACATCTTAGTCATGCCCAGTGTTTGGTCATTTTTATCATCACGCTCTCCTTTGTAATTTGGTGGTAGTGGAGACTTTAGGCTGATTGGTCACAGCAAACCAACGTAGTATCGGCTGCCCTGGCTAAATATAATCAAACGTAATTGATTCATTTATTTTTTAATCTGGCTACACGCCATTGTTGTACGTGTAATATATGACTACATTATCTCCTTTATGGTTGTGGTAGCCTATTGAAGGTCCTTGACTAGTGATTTGCTGGACTAGGGTTCGGGACCCGTTCAAAGTCGATATATGATGGCAGTATATGCAACCTTGCCATCCTTGTGAACTAAGAATAGGGCGATTGGGGGATCTTATAAGTCTATATGCTAAATAGGCTTAATGAGCAGCAATTACTTTCTCCTCCCTGGTCCTATAGTTCATTT
>NC_090735.1:53264837-53267337 GCF_036898095.1 Palaemon carinicauda
ACGTTCATCATATGTAACCAGACTTGTTTGGGTTCATATATATTATATATGGAATTATTTTTACGGAAATGAAAACCATTTCATAGCTCGAGGCTATTTTTTTTTCATGGAAATATAGAAAAAAAAAAACGAGTGTTTCTTCTATACTTCTATATCAGTAGACTTTGTTGTATGCACCAAATTGTTTTAGGGGGATTTGTGGTGCGATAAACAGTACAAGTAAAGATTATGAATTGTTGAGATTTCTATATATTTCCATTAAACTAAAAAACGTGACAATTATGCATATTTTATACGTTCAGTTTTATCTTATGATACTGAATAATTTTTGTAATACTACATGCTCTTTATTATGACACATGTTGAATTTAGATGTATTTTGTAGTTTCCCATGAGGATGATAGGTCTACTTGTCATACGTAAGATCACTTCAGCGTAAGGTGTAATCTTCATTTTTTCATGGAACTGTAATTTCGGTCAACATTTTTATAACTCATACACACACATATACTGAGCAGCCTGTCCCTGATATATCATATTCTTGTAAAATTTATATGAAATCCCAAGCAGACTGGAATGGGATTTTGCATGATCTTTTGTGCTTGAATTGGTCACAATTATATAATAGTGTAGATCCTGTTGTCCCTTTGAATGAGAATCTAGTCAACATAATTGATAGGCGTATCCCTTATCGTGTGCTAAGGTACCGAATGAAGGACAAACCGTGGTTCAATGATGATTGTAGACGTGCTTATTTGGAGAAGCAGGAGGCCTATCATCTTTGGAAGGGTAACAGATCAGATTTGACCTGGAACAACTATACTCAGCTTCGAGCTTTTGCTCAGAGAGTTTATGCCTCAACTGAAAAGGAGTACAATTTAATCATAAAAGAAACCCTCTCTGGTACAACTCAGGAACATAAATGGTGGTCTACCCTTAAATCTGCACTCTTTGGTGTAGATACAACAGGTCCTCCTTTACTTAAACCAGATGGCTCAGTCACACACTGTCCAAAGGAAAAGACAACCCTTTTGGCTGATGTTTTTGACAGTAAACAGAGTAATGAAAAACTTGAACTTCCTCATTCCTGTTTTCCTGAGGCTAAACTAACTAGTTTAGCTTTTCGATCTCGTGAGATTAAAGCTCTGTTGATGGACCTTGATGCTTATGGAGGTGTAGACCCTAATGGTATTTTTCCTTTGTTTTTTTATAAAGACAGCAGATTTCTTAGCTCCAAAGTTATCTGTTATTTTACGCAAGTTAGCAAGAAGAGGAGCTTTTAGCACTTGTTGGAGAATTGGTAACGTTACTCCTCTATGTAAATGTGTTTGTGGTAGCTCAAGTTCCACTGATTACCGCCCAATTTCCATAACTCCCATATTATCTAAAGTTTTTGAACGTCTTCTGGCAAAACGTCTTAATAGGTTTGCTGAAGGTAATCATCTATTCCCTAGTTTGCAATTTGGTTTTCGGAAAGGCCTTGGAGCATGTGATGCCCTTCTTACAATCTCCAATGCAGTACAAAAATCCCTTGATTGTGGTCGGGAAGTTCGTATGATTGGCCTTGATTTTAGTGCTGCCTTTGACCGTGTTAATCATGAGGCCCTTGTTTTCAAACTGAAACAGTTGGGAGTGGGTGGGTCGTTTCTTAGCATTATTATTGATTTTTTAAGTAGTAGATCTCAAAGAGTTGTTGTTGATGGGCACCATAGTGAGTATAGGAATGTGATATCCGGTGTTCCACAGGGTAGTGTTCTTGGCCCATTACTTTTCATACTATATACACATGACATGTGGTTTGGCCTAGAAAACAAGCTTGTTGCATATGCAGATGATGCTACTCTCTTTGCATCAATTCCATCCCCTGAATGTAGATCTGGGGTTGGTGAATCCCTTAATAGAGATTTATCTAAAATTAGTGCATGGTGCAAATTATGGGGTATGAAGTTGAATCCTAACAAAACTCAAAGTATGATTGTAAGTAGGTCAAGAACGGTGGCTCATCAACATCCGGATCTCAGTATTGATAATGTTTCTTTAAATTTGTATGATTCTTTCAAAATTTTAGGTGTGATTCTCGACAGCAAATTTACTTTTGAGAAACATATAAGGTCTGTGTCTTCTTCAATTGCACAAAAAATTGGCTTATTGAGAAAGTCTTTTAAGATATTCGGTGATCAATCTATTCTGAAGAAGTGTTTTAATTCTTTTATTCTACCTTGTTTTGAGTATTGTTCTCCTGTCTGGTCTTCAGCTGCTGATTCTCATCTTAATTTGTTGGACAGAAACTTACGGTCTATTAAATTTCTTATTCCTGATCTAGATATTAATCTCTGGCACCGTCGATCAATTAGTTCATTATGCATGTTGCATAAAATTTTTCATAACTCTGACCATCCTTTACATTCAGATCTCCCTGGACAATTCTATCCTGTTCGTAATACTAGGCAGGCAGTTAATTCTAATAGCCAGGCCTTCTCCATCATAAGACTCAATACTA
>NC_090735.1:53272337-53287337 GCF_036898095.1 Palaemon carinicauda
CAAGCAGACTAGAATGGCATTTTGAGTGATCTTTTGGACGTGAATTGTTCACAATTGTATAATAGTGTTAATCCTGTTGTTCCTTGAATGAGAATCTAGTCAACATAATTGATAATCGTATCCCTTCTCGTGTGCTAAGGTACCGAGTAAAAAACGTCCTGGTTCAATGATTATTTTATACATGAATATTTGGAGAAACAGTAGTCCTATCATCTTGGTAGGGTAACACAAGATTTGACTTGGAATAATCATGCTTAGCTTAGAGCTCTTGCTCATAGAGTTTAGACTTCAAATGCAAAGGAATGCAATTTATCTATAAAAGAAACCAGGAACATAGGAGGTGGGCTACCTTTAACTCTGCACCATTTGGTGTAGATCCAACAGTTCCTCCATTACTTAAACGAGATAGCTCGGTCACTCATTGTCTTAAGTAAAAGGCAACCCGTTTGGCTGATGTGTTTGACAGTGAGCAGAGTAATGAGAAATTTGATCTACCTCATCCCTGTTTTCCCGAGGCTAAACTAACTATTTTAGCTTTTCCATCTCGTGAAATTAGAGTTCTGTTGATGAACCTTGATGCTTATGGTATTTTTCCTTTTTTTTTTTTTTTTTTTTTTTTTTTTTTTTTTTTTTTTTTTTAATAAAGACTGAAGATTCTTAGCTCCAAAGTTACGTCCTTTTGGGCAAGTTAGCAAGAGGAACTTCTAGCACTTGGAAAATTGTTAATTTTACGCCACTGTGTAAATGTTTGTTGTTGCTCATATCCAACTGATTACCTCACAATTTCCATCACTCTTATATTTACCTCCGCCAACGAAGTTGTTGTTTTTGCCTCTTGTTTGTGTGGTTGTCTGTTTGTTTGTTTGTGAACAACTTCATTGCCACTATTTTACTTAGAGTAGTGAAACTTTGTTGTTATGTTGAGACGTGGAAGTGTTTCAATTTTGAAAGTCCTAGGACAAAAGTCAAGGTCGACCAGAAGGACGACCGAATTAACCCCTAAGGCAAGATGGTTTCGATAAATAAGATGCCATGGCGGAGCTGTGCACTATCAGAGTGCATTTCAAGTATCTAAAGTTTTTGAACGTCTTTTGGCAAAATGTGTAAATAGGTTTGCTGAAGATAATCATCTGCTCCCTAGTTTGCAAATTGGCTTTCGTAAAGGCATTGGAACATGCGATGCTCTTCTTACAATCTCCAATGCTGTACTGAAATTCCTTGATTGTGGTTGGGAAGTTCATATTATTAGCCTTGATTTTAGTGCTGCCTTTAATCGTTTTAATCCCGAGGTCCTCGTTTTCAAAATCAAACCGTTGCGTTTGAGTGTGTCTTTTCTTAGCATCATTATTGAATTTTTAAGTAATACAGTAGATCGCAAAGAGTTGTTCATGGGCACCATAGTGAGTATAAGAATGCGATATCTGGTGTTCCTCAGAGTAATGTTCTTGGCCCATTACTGTTCATACTATATACACAAGATATGTGGTTAGACCTAGACAACAAGCTTGTTGCATATGCATATGATGCTACTCTATTTGCATCAATTCCACTTCCTCATTGTTATTATTATTATTATTATTATTATTATTATTATTATTATTTTTATTATTACTTCCTAAGTTACAACCTGGAAAAGCAGAGTGCTATAAGCCCAGGGGCTTCAACAGGAAAATAGTCCAGTGAGGAAATGAAACTAGGAAAATAAAATATTTTACAGTAATATCATCAAAATGAATATCTCCTATATAAACTATAAAAAAACTTTTACAAGAGGAAGAGAAGTAGGATAGAATAGTATGCCCGAGTGTACCCTCAAGCAAGAGAACTCTTAACCCAAGACAGTGGAAGACCAATGTACGAAGGCTATAGAGATCTTTCTACAACAAATTTACTTTTAAGAAACACATTATATCTGTCTTCTTCATTGCACAAAACATTGGGTTAATGAAAAATTATTGTAAGATATTCGGTGATCAATCTATTCTGAAGAATTGTTTTAAATTCTATCATTCTACTTTGGTTGAGTATTGTTCTCCTTTATGGCATTCGGTTGCTTATCTCATCTTAATTTGTTGGACAGTAACTTACGGTCTATTAAATTTCATATTCTTGATGCAGATATTAATCTCTGGCACCGTCGTTCAATTAGTTCGTTAGGCATATTGCCTAAGGTTTTTGATAATTCTGACCATCCTTTACATCCAGATCTTCCCAGACAGTACCACCCTGTCCGTAATACTAGGTATGAAGTTAATTCTAATAGTCAGGGCCTCTCCATCATGAGACTCAGTAGGACAGTATTTTAGAAGGTAGTAGGTTGGCCAGGGCACCAGCCGCCCGTTAAGATACTACCACTAGAGAGTTATGGGGTCCTTTGACTGGCCAGACAGTATTACATTGGATCTTTTTCTCTGGTTACGGTTCTTTCCCTTTGCCTACACAGACACCGAATAGTCTGGCCTATTCTATACAGATTCTCCTCTATCCTCATACACCTGACAACACTGAGATTACCAAACAATTCTTCTTCTCTCGAGGGGTTAACTACTAAACTGTATTTGTTCAGTGGCCACTTTCCTCTTGGTAAGGGTAGAAGAGGCTCTTTAGCTATGGTAAGCAGCTCTTCTAGGAGAAGGACACTCCAAAATCAAACCATTGTTCTCTAGTCTTGGGTAGTGCCATAGCCTCTGTACCATGGTCTTCCACTGTCTTGGGTTAGAGTTCTCTTGCTTGAGGGTACACTTGGGCACACTGCTCTATCTAGTTTCTCTTCCTCTTGTTTTGTTAAAGTTTTTATAGTTTATATAGGAAATATTTATTTCAATGTTTTTGCTGTTCTTAGAATATTTTATTTTTCCTTGTTTCCTTTCCTCACTGGGCTATTTTCCCTGTTGGAGCCCCTGGGCTTATAGCATCTTGCTTTTCCAACTAGGGTTGTAGCTTAGCATTTAATAATAATAATAATAATATTCCAGCTGTGACCAAGTTGTGGAATAATCTTCCTAATCTGTTAGTTAAGTCGGTAGAACTTCAAAGTTCAGACCGGTAGCAAATATTTTCAAGTTGAACGGGCTGTCATAAGTCTCTTTATAGATTATTTATGAAATATGTGTTTTAATGTTACTGTTCTTGAAATATTTTATTTCAATTGTTTATTTATTTCCATATTTTCTTTTTTCACGGGCCAATTTTTTCTTGTTGGAGCCCTTGTGCTTATAGCATCCTTTTTTTTTCATTCAGGGTTGTAGCTTTGGTAGTAATAATAATAATAATAATATTAATATTGATAGTAATAATTAATAAGAACAGATTTCTTGATGGTATAAAAATGTTTGTTCTATGACCTTCAATATTTTGAAACCTGTTTCATCTGGAAAACTGTATGGATCATCTAATAATCTTTATATTCAAGAATTTCTGTACATGATAATTTATACTTACGATAACGCTAAGTGTTTTTACTTAATTTAAGTCAAGGTGAGAAATACTATACGTGGAACAAATTAAGTAATTTTTCATCATAAAATATCGCATGTAATTTTCGTTTCGTATGTAGCCTAATTGTTCATGTTTGAATCATTCACACAATAGGAAATAACGGAATGTATCATGGTATTCCGAATATTCTAATTGGGTACCATTTAAAAAGAAGTGATATATATTAGTTATCAAATACCTTCTAATTATTTTCTATCCCAGTGGAAACTTAAGTTGAATTCCGTAGGTCACAAACAGTAATTAAACAAAACTATTTAAAGTCCCTTATCAATTCATTGCATACTTAGCAATTCCTTCAAACATATTTACAGTACAACCGTCAAATATGTTTACCAGTCCTTCAGACAATTTTCGTTAGGAAGTTTACTTTTTCTTTAGCCAGAGTATCACACGTTTCAAAGCATATGTTTGGAATGCACGATTAAATGCAATGCACAGAGGGAATTTTTTATGCTGTTTGAGTGGTAAGTGTCTTTTTAGCGCTTGTTTTTTGCTCATGTCAGTCCTTGTACCTGCTTATATTTGCAAGACAGAACAGAGCTGGCAGCCCCTCTCTCTCTCTCTCTCTCTCTCTCTCTCTCTCTCTCTCTCTCTCTCTCTCTCTCTCTCTCTCTCTCTCTTTTCCCTTACAGGTTCTTTCCAGGCCCATCTTAACTGCTTCACATATATGTATATATATATATATATATATATATATATATATATATATATATATATATATATATATATATATATATATATATACTGTATATGTATATATATATGTGTGTATATTTGTATATTTGTATATATGTATATATATGTATAAAATGTATATTATACATATGTATATATATATATATATATATATATATATATATATATATATATATATATATATGTATGTGTATGCTGAATATTATATACATATATATCTATATATATACATATATATATATATATATATATATTTATATATATGTACTGTATATAAATATGTGTATATATGAATGTTTATGTATATATATATATATATATATATATATATATATATATATATATATATATATATACCTGTATATATATATATATATATATATATATATATATATATATATATACCTGTATATATATATATATATATATATATATATATATATATATATATATATATATATATATAAATATATATGTGTGTGTGTGTACTGTATATATCATATGGACGTGTGGGTGGATGAGTATAGGCGCATATTTGGTATTCATTGTGATAGGCAAAAGCAACTTGAAGGTGTTAATCATCTAGCTTGCCTTTTATACATAGAAAATTATTAATGACGAATACTGAACTCAAGTTTTTGACATAAAATAAATTTTGCTGTTATTTACTATACTCATGTCTATATACGCGTTTAAATTCATGACAGACCTCCCTTGCCCTCACACAACCTCACCGTAAAATAAAATGCACGAAATATAAAATCAATCGGTGATAACCGAAATTGAATCTCACAAAGGCCTGGCATTGAACCAATAGCATCCTGCTTTTCCAATAAGGTTGTAGCTTAGCAAGTTACATGATGATGATAATAGAATCATTTATGCTTTTTAAGCCTCGTGTATCTCCAGATTATATGAATTAAAAGCTCTTAAAACATCATAAATGACAACAATGATTTTTACGAGTCTCTCTTGTATGTTTTTAGAGTCCGGTGCACTGAGCACTAAAAGCCAAGTCTCTCAGATTGCATAAAGCCTTTGAAAGGATGAAAGACGCAAAGCGATCAAACATCAAATGAAAGGACCAAGTAACGAGACATCCCGTAGAGGAAACAAAGGCAAATGACCCAGATTGATGATTCCATCAAATGCATTACGAAGCATTTTGGGACAAAGGGAGACAAAGGAAAATAGCCGATTCTTCCATTTCCTTTTCCGTGTTAGGTTATTGGGTAAAGGCATCATGGAGTGAAACAGGTGATAGAGCTTTTGGTATCTGCCAAAAAGATATCTTTACGGGTATTCACTTTATTTTCTATTTTGCTTTCAAAAGCAGGTATACAACTCGCAAATGCACAATAATACAATAAAATTTTTCCTTTCAACTGGCACTCTCTTTTATGGGAAAGCTAGTGTACGCGACCCGTCAGATTCAACCCATCCCACCCTTTCTCCCTTTTCTATCTACAACACGCCAGTTTCGGCAACTCGTGGGAGATTATGGTTTCCTTGTGTACCTCCTGGTACTCTCTCTCTCCCCCCAACCCTATAGACGGGGAAATTCATATTACTCCTTAAGTTTGATAATGCCGCTCAGCGTGACAGTAAATATATATATATATTATTGTTTGTATATATAGCCAGACAATTGCTTTTTATTATATAGGGAAATGATGAAAGGAGGCACAACCGGGAAAAATTGTTTGTTCAATGTGTAAAGGAAAATAATACTAACGGACGTTCTTTATCTGTGAAAAACAACTGCTATTAGTCCTGGAGCCAAGAGGTGTTTGCATCCATTTTATGTCCACAAAATTACCCACCTGATTTTATTAGTGGACCACCTTGGACACATTTTTAGCGAGGGTGTTTGTTCTGAAACCCGGCAGTAATGGAGATATTCACTAGTTTGTTAGAAATGCTCTGATGCAAAATCGCTCCAAAAGTTAGGGGTACGGGAAATTAAAGTTAACACAACATTGCACACAATTAACCTATGGTTTTGTGTTGGTGCGTAAATTGAAGCTAGTTTAGTTATCTACAACATGAAAACAAGTTCAAGGTCATCATATGAAAGTCAAGGTCATCAGAGGTCAAAGTGTGACGTAATTTTACTTATGCTTGAAATTAAGACTTTCTTTCATTTGAAGGCCAACAAAAAAACTCATGATGATATAACTGTTTATTTGAATGCACATATGAATACCATACAATATTAGGTAATTTTAGAAAAAGAATTGAAGTCTCTAACACAAATAGTAGTCCTTTGAGGTTGAGTTGAATATAGCGAAAATCGGCAACTTTTGGCAATTACATACATGCAAAAGACAGACATACGGCAATGCACAGGAACATCATTTAACTTAACAGATATGATAAGAAGGGTACAAAAATCATTTTCCATCAACCTTTACACCAACATTTTAGAAGAATATCAGTTGCATGCATGAAGCCTATTTACTAGTGAAACGATTCTATGATACCGGATTTCTACTGGCAGCTGCAGTAGGGGCAACATGTACTTTGATTTTTGTCTGCAAGGACAGCGCTGGGTAGCACAGGCAGAACATTTGCATGGGAGTGGAAAATCATTTGGAAGCAATAACTGCATTCTCTCGGGCAGCAGAGCACAGCAATCCTGATAGAAGCCAAACTCGCACGGGTTTAGTTCTTCATTGTCAAGGCAGTGTAACGGCAAGTATGTCCCATAGAATGCTCGAAGTATGTGTCCTTTAACTGAGCGACTAGTTGGAGGAAGGTCTAATATGGTCTTCTTGCTGTGATGGTAGAGATGATGCCTCAGCTGGTCCATTGATTTACATGGTGTTCCAGATTTGAAGACGTTCACAAAATACTCTTCAACTGCCGCAAAGTCAATATTGGTTGGATCCTTCCCAAATTCACAGATATATTGAGCAGGCTTTGCTTTCAAACCAGAAGATTTAATTCCAAATTTGCTTGATGAATCACAACCAGTAAGGTGATGGAGTGGTAGTATGACTTTGCGGATCTCAGGGTCCATCTTCTCTGCCAAGGTATGCAGTGGTATGTGTCTGGTTGCATTTCCCACACCTGCTCTTATCCACAGTTCCTTGAGGCCATAACCTCTCAAGAGATTCCAGTAATGAAGTCCAAGTACCAGGACATCTGTGTCATTTGACAATAAGATGATTCTTGAAGCTCCACCCTTGACAGCATGCAGGGCATGTAGGATCATTCTCACGTCGGCCTATTCAATTCTGTGATTTAGTTCAGGCAGTTGGATGCTGATATCATTAAAAACACCTCTGCATGGTTTGGTTTCACTAAGTCCAAACACACTCACCACTAAGTCTGCTGTTTGCATTGGGTTCTCCAAAATGTGCTCCCGAATTAACCCTTGGAGCTTTGCTTTGTTCATAGATGAAGCCCAGAATGATTCCATGGTAACTGGTAATGGTGTTCCAGGTGACATATCATTCAGGTCAATTGGACTATTTTTACATCTCCTTGCTCGTTCACTGTCTTTAACTGAGCCCTCAATATACGTGTCAAACACAAAGTCGATACGATTTGCATTGTTGCAAAGGCCATGCACATAACCCAGAAAATTTGTTCAGAGATCACCAAAGGTATTGATATTAACCGTTCGCATTCGACGCAAGTAACCCATGACATCCACAATTGCAGCAGTATTCGCAGGTGTCCATGCTGGTGGCTGCAGGTAGTCCTTTGCATCAAGCAACTTCTCCAATTCATGGCAGAGGTCACTTTTGTTTGGTTTGACCATTAGCCCTTCTGAGTCGAAGAGATAGTTTGTGTCGATCAGGTCATAAGTGAGCAGGTCTTGTAAGTCATACCCTCGCACTCTGGCAATGTCAAAGATCTTCTGAGTTTCTGCCAACTGCTTCTGGTTCTCTTTGGCTTTTGTTTGGCGAGTGTGCTTTGCTGCTGTGTTGCTTTTAAATGTTTTAAGATTTCGGCGGTGGATGGTGTCAGAGATTAAACGTTGTCTTGTCACAAATCGCTCAGTCCGAAAGGTCTGTGGCATTAATTCCTGTGATATGATATTGTGTAGGGTCTGTACATCATCCTTACCCTTCTGCGCAGAAGATCTCACAGGATTGTCATGTTCTTTGACATACCTAATTATTTCATCAACCAAGGCTTCAGAACTTTGAGTTGCTGGGAGATTGAACTCATGATTCACCAGAAGTTCTCTGCTGGGTGTGACAACACCACTGATCTTGTACTGCAGGTTGACCACTGCCAACATCTCATGGTGAATAATTTCCCATTGAGCAACAAACTGCCTCCTCTTTGTACTCCCTATGATACCACCAGCACTCTTCTGAGAGCGATTGATTGTCTGCTCAAGACACATGTCTGCTCCAACAGAAGTGAATTGACCTCCTGTCCGCTTCACAACAAACTTTCCAGCTTTGAAGTTTTCAAAAACATTTGAGGCATCTTGTGGTAACTTCCTCATATCCTCCAGATAAACTGAAGCCCATCGCAGATAGTTTATCCTATCACATCCAGCAAACAGGGGGAGGGTGGCTTGAAGACTTTGGAGATGGAGATCCCAGTTTCCCTCACGGTCGGCCCTGACAAGGTTTCTCAGGATGGATACCATTTTCACAAACTGATCCCAAAAGGCAAACGTCTCGGATACCTTACATCTGTCTGACCTAAAGGCATTGAAGTCATCAATCAATTTTGATGAAATTGAAATGAATGCCTCTAAGTGTGCCCTACTTTCTTCCTGTTTTTTCTCTGACACAGAGGACTTCATCAACAGTATCAACGAAAGCTCGTTCATGTATGGTTCAATTCGGCCCACTGTAACCTCTCAATGCACTCACTGAGCAACATCAATCCTTTTAGTGACATCGTATAGTGCGTACCATCAAGCACTGACCTAACAACATTTCTACCAAAAGCTTTTGACTCAGCCAAGATGGTTTCAGCACTACTTCCATCAATATATTTGCCAATAGCTCCCATGACAACCTTGATTAGGTGAAACGATCCCAAACAAAGAACCAAGTTGCTGAATTCATCTGGGGTGTGCATGATGATCTCTCTGGCACTGTGGTATACCCCCTCATCACAAGTTATGGGCAAATGAGGCTGATCTAACTGACTGAGGATATCTTGAAAGTTCTTGAGGGCAGTGTACACAGTAGCGTACTCTGTGACAGGATATGGAAGAACAGGAAGAAACCCTATTATCTTTTGAGGAACATTTTCATGAGTAACAAGGGAATTAAAGGCACTCCATGATGGCATCTGCTGTTCTTGGCTTGTTTCTCTGATGCCTTCCTTCATATCTGACATGTTCATTCTGCCAAGTATCCATGCAGCATCCTTCATCATTGTAACATTTCTTCGGCATTCATCTGCTTCATACAGATATTCCGGAACCTCATACACAGTTGGAAGACTGGGTTTCTTGGCAGGTTTTATGTAGTGTCTCAAAGCCTGACAACTTAGTTCCTGTTTGAATTGTCTGTCTCTGTGTGTTACCTGAGTTTGGGACATATTTGGTTTACTATTTCCCTAATGTACCAGCTGGTTTCTCCTGCATTAGGATAGACACAGTGTCATGACTTCCACCAATTCCAGACAGTGTTTTCCTCATGATCAAAGTTGTCAAATGCGCCAATAGTAAATCTACTTCGATCAAACTGACTGGGAAGAGGGACCTGACCCCAAATTGATTCAGTGATATATGAAGCCATATCACAATGATAGCGAAGAACCTCATCATAACTGGTTGCAAGTCCAAACCGATTGAAACTTGAGATGAGAGTTTTTGACCTGCAAGCATTGTATATTGCTTCTGATTTCAGCATGTGCAGAGGAGTGCGCTTTCTACCATTGTTCACTATGTAAAACATGACCTGATAAACAGAGAGTATTTTTCTCATTTTTCCATCAGAAATGTCACAGTCATCCAGGTTTTTATGCTGTGAGTTGTCAGGGTCATTGTAATTGCACTTCACATCAAAGTCAAACAGTGTTGAGAACACTTCGGCAACTTCATCTGGAATTGCTATGTCTCTGTACGCTTTCTCAAGTTCATTGGCGTCACAAAATTTGTCATTGAGCTCAAAGTCCTCTTTCAAGAAACAATTCCTTAACAATAAACCACACTGTTTTAGTATATCTGAAGTCATTTCCCTATCAGTGTTGTGGCACACTATCTACAGCACTATTCTTGAAGAAGATTGTAGGGGCCTTTGCACTTCGAGGGGTGAAGAATGACACATCATTACCACACATATTTAGCAAATACAGTTTCACCTCCCAGTTTCTGAAGGCAGTGACATCTTGATCACCACTCTGTACCCCTTTATTGCAACTATCAGATACATATGACAAGTTGTTGCACCTCCCAGAGTTCAAACCTGGTTCAATGTTCTTCATTACATCTGCAAATATATCCAGCTTCTTTTGACCAATGGACGGCAACGCAGACTTGGAGGACTGCCTTTCTCCTTTCAAGATATATTTCGGATGCAGTCATTGTGACAGTACAAATCTGCCCCAAACACAGCATCTGCATCTTGCAAGTCACTGGTTCACGTGTATACTTCATCCTGAAGAGACAGTGCAGCTCTCAGGAAGGACTTTGCACGGCCTTCCTCCGAGATTCGCCACTTCTTGTATATATTGTTGTGTTTTACATGGCCACTTATGAAGCACGGCTTGGAGAAGATGTCTACATTTTCTGCACGTGATGCTGGATCCCGTGCTGCAGTTGAGGAACGTCTCCTCATCTGACCACCAGATGAGGTACTCTGCTGTGCACCTGCGTCAGATGTTGCTGCCAGCTGCAATCTCTCAAGATTCCTTTTGTGTGTGTACCTTTTGTAGCAATCATTATTACCATGGTAGACAAACTTCGCCTGATCAACATGATTCAGTCTCTCTAACACACAGTCCCCGCTAATGCCAGCAGCTTGGATTACTTCTAATCTGCCATTGTCTGTCCCTGATGTATTAAGGTTGGGTTCATCTCTTTGGCATATGATGCACCTCTCAGGATCAGTGGATTGGCTAGGTATCGGTGAAGCTGTCCGTCTCCGTTTTCTTGATGATGTCCCTATGTACTCGTCAGTCCTGAAAAGAAAAAAAAAAGAGCATTAACCCTTAATCGGTCACATATAGGAAAAGTGTATGGTTTACTTTTTGGCCTTGGTATTATAATTCAACAATACTAGCTAAGATATTTTGGCTAAAAATGCTTTTTTGATAAATTAAATATTAAAATTACAAATTGTTACAAAATTAAAGTAATCAAATTCTAGCAAACTAGTAAATATCTCCATTACTACCGGGTTTCAGAACAAACACCCCAACTAAAATTGTGTCCAATGAGGTCCACTATCAAAACCATGTTGGTAAGGGATGCAATTGTGAAATTTTGAGAATTTTCGCTATTTTCAACTCAACCTCAAAGGACTACTATTTGTGTTAGAGACTTCAATTCTTTTTCTAAAATTGCCTAATATTGTATGGTATTCAGATTCAGATGTGCATTCAAATAAACAGTTATATCATCATGAGTTTTTTTGTTGGCCTTCAAATGAAAGAAAGTCTTAATTTCAAGCATAAGTAAAATTACGTCACACTTTGACCTCTGGTGACCTTGATTTTCATCTGATGACCTTGAACTTGTTTTCATGTTGTAGATAACTAAACTAGCTTCAATTTAAGCACCAACACAAAACCATAGGTTAATTGTGTGCAATGTTGTGTTAATTTTAATTTCCCGTACCCCTAACTTTTGGAGCGATTTTGCATCAGAGCATTTCTAACAAACTAGTGAATATCTCCATTACTGCCGGGTTTCAGAACAAACACCCTCGCTAAAAATGTGTCTAAGGTGGTCCACTATTAAAATCAGGTGGGTAATTTTGTGGACATAAAATGGATGCAAACACCCCTTGGCTCCTGGACTATGTTTAATTCGATGGAATTCAGTTACATTTCAAGCCTAAAACAGGTGTTCAGGGAGAGATAGCAGATGATGATTTTTTAAAATTGTGCTGGGCTTTTCTGTATAATTTATCTTGGATGTATGTACATACACACACACACACACACACATATATATATATATATATATATATATATATATATATATATATATATATACACACATATATATATATATATATATATATATATATATATATATATATGCATATATATATATATATATATATATATATATATATATATATATTATATATGCATATATATATATATATATATATATATATAGATTTATATTTATATATCGCCATTAAAACAAAGCATCACTGCTCTTATATATGCCTACATAAGGAAGAAAGCTTACCTAAGATGTTGTTCTGGTTAGTTTAGCTGATTTTTGAAGCTGAAACCTGGGCTGGATTTGACCTTGCCCATGTGCTGGTATAAGACTGTGTGTATGTGTGTGTGTGTGTGTGTGTGTGTGTGTGTGTGTCCGCGTGCGTGCGTGCAAAACTCACTGGATTACCTACTGTTTTTTTTTTTTTGCAAAAAGTCACGACGAAAAATGACAACTATGTAAATCCTTACTGGTTTCACCTTTTGCATTTCCAAGACATCTTCTATATGATGCCGTGGAAATATATAGGGAGAAAACCGTTAAGATATACATAGGATTTTCATTCTTCATGTTGTTTTTTTTATATTTAAATTATATATATATATATATATATATATATATATATATATATATATATATATATATATATATATATATATATATATGTATATTTGTATATATGATTTTCATGCTTCATGTTGGTATTTTATATTTAAATTATATATATATATATATATATATATATATATATATATATATATATATATATATATATATATATATATATATATATATTATTTCAATATTTACATGATGAATGAAATAAACTTGATGGTAAAGAAACGGTGGACCTTCAATAGATAAGTCTGCTACGTAGGAAAAATGAATGTTTTTCCATCTCGTTCTATTATATTTGCCTACGAAATATGTCTCTCCTACTATGAGATTTAGGGCCTCTGTAACACGGTTTTTTTATCTATGAATTTCATAAATATAACGCTTATTCAGAATGCACATTATATCTACACATAAATTTTGACTATATTCTGCATTACGTAGGTTGAATAAATTTGGTACTTATAATGTAAAAGTGACGTTTTTTGTAGACGGGCCAACTTATTCAGAGAAAAGGTTTTGAACGCACTCGTTACGTAACTTATGACGGCATTTCTTCCCTCTTTCTCGATCGATGATTGGCTATACGTAACGAAAGCAATACTTCTGCCGACAATGACACAAAAGTTTAAATAAAAGCAAAGCAGTACACCTTTATGATCTCTGAAACCTCTCCACTGATAATTGTCATAATGAACAAAACAACAAAATATATTAATAAATACAAAAACACTTCGATTATTAGTCTAACTCCCAAAATAAGTTTCCTAAGAAATTACAGTCTACATTATAGGTCACAATCAGATTGACAAGGTGTAGGGAATAGTTGTTAATTTTCAAAAACGTAGTAGACAAGCTCATTGACAACTGCTATATCCAATGTCAAGCAATTTTTATTTATTGTCTATCTACCTACTTATTTACTGAAAAAAAAAAAAAAATAGGAGCCGGTACCGTATTTTGGCTTTAAACCTTCCCCAATAATTATCGTCAGAATGATGACTTCATGAGGCTCCACCCACTTTGGCCTCGTTATAATTCAGGATAACACTGAAGGCTATCATGGGCATTGTTGGATCAGAAAATTTAAATTCTGGCTATAAAAACTCATTTCTCGAGTAGTTGTAAGAAGTGCTAAATGATCCTCAAGGATGCCAGCAGTTGGCCTAAACGTTTAATTCATGTATACTACTGTTGCGGCACTACTGCTACAGTAGTATTACTACGCTAGCACAGATACCCCACCCACATTTATGTATCGTTCCGCCATTCATAAAATCTTTGTCATGTTTTTTTCACTGTGCAATAAGCCATGGCCTCCTCAGAAATTAAGTTTAACATTAGACGATAGGTTATTTCATTAAGCTGACAAATTATGGCAACTGGGTATGTTATTGCCGTTGTTGAAGTTAAAGATAAAGTATGGTATCATTCCTTCATTGCATTATCATCTTTACTACTATTTGTTTGCTACATGTAGTAATTATTTTAAAGGATAAATGAATTATGTTCACTTTACTTGTATAAATTCCCATTAGATGTACAAATAAAACTCCTAAAACTATTCATGATTTATTTACAAAATGCAGTCATGCCCAAAACATAGCCAACACTGTCGTACGGCCTAAGAAGAAGAAAAAAAATCATATCGGATGATCCGTTGGTCTGATGAAGAGTTTAGCACAAAATACTTATTTTAACAAAAATAGTTATATAAAGACTGTTTACATACAATCTCGCTTTCTCTCTCTCTCTCTTGGTGGCATAGGGAATAGTTAATGGAAATGTTCAAAAGACTGAATGACATTACAAGTATTATAATCATATTACGCTAAATACAAATCAGACCATAAACATTGGATTTAACCTAGAAACTGAATAATTACCTATTCAGGCTATAGTAAATATGGCCACGGGCTTTCTCTTGACTGTATAAAGTTGCAAGTCGTAAGATAAATGCAGTTTTGCAACCACGGGGGCAATTCCAAATCCTGCTAGCCATTCTTGACTGTTATGGGTTTCAGAGCCGATGGAACAGGGTGAATGGGTGTCTGGTGGATGGGCGGGGCAAAATTTTGTCAAAAGGT
>NC_090735.1:53299837-53302337 GCF_036898095.1 Palaemon carinicauda
ACAAATAGCATACAATGTTAGAAAAAAACCGTAATTTTAATCGGAAATTCTCCATAAAAAATATACTAATTTCAGTAAAATACAGGCGATCGTAATTGTACCTTACATTGTTATTAACTTTTACGGGTTGGTGACCGTAATATGACTTTTACGTCAAAATAACCGTTTTTAAAACGATAAAACTTTTAGAATAAATATTGCCTGACATTTACCGTTTTCTTAATGCAAATCCTTCGATAGATCTCTTTGAAATCTCAGATGCCAAAACCACCTTTTGCTTTTTTGCATCATAGAATCAGAGGGAGGGTTTGCAAAAGGCTTTACCAGTAATTCTACCGAATTTCTCATACTACAAAAGACACGAAAGTGTTGGTTTGTAGAGCGATGCATCATATGACTTCCAATCCATTATTCGAGATCGTTTCTGCTTAATGAACTTGGATTTGATGCTTTTGGTGGTATCTTTAAAAATGTACAAACGTTTTTTTTTTCTTATTATCAATGATATTTTATTTAACATTATTGTTTGGGTTAATTCTGATCTTTTGCATGTCGGTTAGACCAGCAATAATGAAATAACTTGTTTATACTACTATTTTTATTATTAATTGTTTTTAATCCTCGACGGCTTATAATTTGTTATAAATGTCTCGACAGAATAAAACAACTAATATAGTTGGAAAAAAAAAAAAAAAAAAAAACAAGAAACCTAGGTAAACTGCCTAAAAAGGAAGATTGTCACTTGATGTAATTGAATCTTCAAATTTCTATATTATTGTTTTCATATCCGCACACCTAGTATAGTTTGAAGCTCCTCCGGAAGTATGTGTTTTATATGTGTAAGCTATATATATATATATATATATATATATATATATATATATATATATATATATATATATATATATATATATATATATATATATATATACACGCTGTATATGTGTATGCGAAATACATTTAACATTCGCCCGTCTTAATTATTTTCAGTATTACTATACGTAACCCTTTGGTAGAATACGAACAATCCATGCTTTTAAATATGTACATAATCTAACTTTTCTCATTTAAAAGCTGTGAATACTTTGGAGAGTCTCCCAATTGCAAGAATGAAATTTATACGCTAACTTTGGCCACAGAGAGCAAACTATTTGGTTTAAGAATAACACTGGAGCTCTCGCGTTGGAAGTTTGTCTTTAGTCTCTCGGCTCCATGATATTGTTCATGTCCGGGACTTGAACGGCGGCGAGAATCCCTTCTGTTTGTTATGCATGGAAAGCATAACCAGAAGTTGAAGCAGTTGTTACCGTTTGTTGGCGAATGCTACTGATGTTCTGTTTTGTGGATTATTATTATTATTATTATTATTGTTATTATTATTATTATTATTATTATTATTATTATTATTATTATTATTATTATTATTATTATTATTTTTTTTTTTTTTTGTACTAAGCTACAACCCTAGTTGGAAAAGCCGAATAATTCCCAATAAGAAAAATAGCGCAGTGATGAAAGAAAACTGGGAACAGATTAGAGGTTTTGGTGGCCTATTGGAAATGTCCCTGTCTGGTGTTCTACTGGACGGGAGATCGAGTCCCACTCAAACTCGATAGTTTCTTGTGGTTTATGTAACCTCACCATCTTTTCAGTTCTTCCATTATAACCTCGGCATCCTTGTGAGCTAAGGATGGCGTGTTTCAGGAGCCTATAGGTCTATCTGCTGAGTCATCAAGAGGCTTTGCCGGACTCAGATCATTTCGATAGCCTCGAGGGCGTGGTCCTTCTAGGGAATTGTCATTGTCCCTTGCCTCCGCTATTCATGTTCGGACTTTGAATAGTGTGCCTGAGTGTTGAACACTCAAGCAAGAGAACTCTAACCCAAGACTTAAAATAAGTAAATGACATACGATATGGTCGTTGAAGTTATTTTGGACTGAAAAACAGTGTTTTTTTCAGTAATGCATAATAAACTGAATTAATAATATCAATATATTAAAATTTGATTATTTATGAATCGCTTACCTTTTGTAGTTATACATCCCGTGATATTGTGCTCGGTTATATCTTATAAAGCTTAAAATATTACGTTTCTATAAAACTAATTTCATGCCGTTGTATGAAATTTCGCCTTACATTAATTTGTTGTTGTTCCATTACATAAAGTTATTTATTGATAAACCAATATTCTGTTTATTCTCAATATTACAACGTGCTTTAAAAAAATAAACAAATAAATAAAATATTCCTACTTGATCTACTTTCGATTAAGCTGAAGTATAGTTAAATCTTTATCAGTTTGTGTATGTATATCTGTCTTCTTGTGTCTATGTAAATATTAAATACTGTATTACTTATATTTTGGTAAATAAAGACAAATCATTTTTATTAAAGCAGCGTAATAGAAAACTATTTTAACGATTTTTCTGATCTTCAAGATATTTTATATTTTTATGCATTACTTCTCATTTTGTTTATTTATTTCTTTAATTCCATTCCT
>NC_090735.1:53307337-53317337 GCF_036898095.1 Palaemon carinicauda
GTAATATCTTTGTTACAAGAGCTGTTGCCTACCGGAGGCGTCCTGCACGCTGTCGCTCGCTAGGTATGAGTTATTTAGTTAGCCAGAGCGACGTTCCTGGCTGTTTTGCTTTAATAATTTTAGCTGTTTAGCGTTACATAGGATTTCTTTATATGATGCTTTTAGTATTATTTGACTTGGCGAAGTATTCGCCGATTCTGGCCTACGCTAGACCGTGTAGCCTAGTCGTTTGGCCCTAGTACTTTCCTGCATGATATTCAGATTTCCGAGTGTTTTAATAAATTTTATTGAAGCTTTAGGCAGTTTTATACATTTAAGATTATTTTTATTTTTTCCAAGATAGTATACGAGTGAGTTTCAGTGATTTAGGTAATCGATTCTCTTGGCGCCTAGGCTAAGTTGTCTATGGGGCCTTAGTATACTTTCTCATACTCCCCGGTTGCTCTCTTTTCTTCGGAGAAGGTGTGCAATCCCTTTCCCTCTGTTTAAGCCTTGGGCTTAACCCTAGTGGTTTATCTGAATTAACTTTTGATACAACTATATTAGGGTGTTGCTGTTCCTTCCTGTTTCCAGTAAGTTCTTAGTCTGAGTCTGTTTATGTCTGGCTTGGGGTTGAGACTCCCTTCTTCTTGTGATCTAGCAGACTAGTCCATTGTTGCTGTTCTCGGTGGCGAGGATAAGATCCTTTTTCTGGGTATAGCAACACCTTCCTTGCTTTGGTTCCGTGGGGGTTGGCAAGTATTGCTGGCCTCCCTCCTCGGATCTCCCTTAGGCTAAGATGAGTTTTCTTGGCTGCGGGTGATTCATTACTAAAGCAAGGTTGGTAGGACCCTCTTCGTCCCTTCCCCCTCTTTCCTCTGTAATGGCCTAGCCGTTACATTACTGTCCGTCATTCTACATCTGTACCTAGCATAGGTTAGGATGTGGAGTTGACTCAGTCCCTTGCCGGCCGGCAGAGTGTGCTGGCCGGCAAAGGTCTTCTGCTTTGAGTGCTGCCCGGACCTCCCTTGGTCCCTCATCTATGTTTGTCTGTAGAGCCAGATGGCATTGGTCAGGAAGCCTGAATTATATTCTCCCCTTCCTTATGTGCACTCTTTCGGGTTGCCGGGCTTTGAGGTAGTACAGTCTCTTATCCCGGTATCCATTCTGTTTTCTTCTATTGTTGTACCCTAGCCGGCTGCCGGCCTAAGTGGCCGGCAGCCGGGCAGTCGGAGTTCTCTGGTTCTTTTGCTGCCGGCCGGCATCGGTTGTATACCTTTGCTGGCCGGCTATTATAACGCCATTGTCTGCCGGTCGCTACGAGTGGTGGCCGGCAGCCGGGTGCTACCTAGTGTAGTTGCCGGCCGGCAGTTACTGCCTGCATTTGAACCAGCGTTCTGCCGCCTTATAGCTCTTAAGTAGTATACTTTAGATCTAGTTATGGTGAGTGCCGGCCGGCACTTACCTTCTATACTGTACCAGTATTCTTCAGTATAGTATATACTGTAGGGAGAAAACTATAGTATAGTATTGTTACAACACTGTGTTTTCTAACATTTTTGTGTTGTCTTGCACAGCCCTTTAGTGTTGCCTTACAGATAAAGAAAGTGAGTTCTTTCTTGTCTACTATCCGGTATTTTAAAATCATCCCTTAGGTGTGAGCTACACCTGTTTCCTCTGGAAATTTTTCATTGGTTGCTCTAGGACAGATTAACCATACGATTTTATTATCTGGAAGGTTGCAACAATTGACTGTGCGGGAAACACAAGTGTGTGTCTTTCCTTTCTGTTTTATTATGCTAAACTATGTATATCCAGTGATACGTAGTTCACTTGATACTCATGGAAATTTCTTCTCTTTACAGGAGGACCATCCGAAGTGCGGAAGTGTTTTCTGCAACGTCCGCAGCAAGAACTTCTGCGGACATGAGTTGTGTAGGAAGCACTCAGCATGCACTGTCTCCAAGGGTGATCTCTGGTATTGGGACCCTCAGGTATGTACCGTGTGCACTAACCTGGTTGCTGAGGCTTTTGATTCCCCTAGGACGGCGGAGTCAAGGGATATAGCAAGGGAGAAGCTTTGTTCCTGGGTAAGGGGTTTCCAGAAGAACACCTCTGGACCTTATCTTCCAAGTGAGAAGATGAGGGCTTACCTTTTCCCTAAGGCATCAGCTGATGCAGTGATTCCCCAGCCTCAAGTGGAGATCCCCGTAGTTCAGATCCCGGTGGATGCTGAAGTCGCGGTCGCCCTGCAGGACATCCAGTTGGACGACATGATGTCGGACGTGTTCGAGCGTCTGGAGGAAGACCTCCTGGCAGAAGGCCAGGATGAAGATCAGGCTCCAGACATTGAAGAGGAAGTGGTCGACGAGGTGTCGGCTGCTCCGGTTCAGGTCCCTGAACCTATTCCCTCAACATCGTCTGCTCTCCCAGTAGAGCTGGGACAGACCCTCTCCTCCATCGTTGGAATGATCCAACAGATGCAGAGGGAGAATAATGAGAAGGCGGCTGCAATGGAACTGCAGATGCAGAAACTTGCAGCATCACGTGGGCCCCAGAAGAGGCTCAATGTGAAAGACCTTCCCTTGTGCTCAGATGCTAACCCGTGGAGATATGCTGAGCACATGCCGATGACGGTCGGAAAGATCACCATGTCGGAAAAGTTGGGCTCAGTTCCCCTAGAGGAGGTGGAATTCTGGCCCAGCAAAGGGTCGTATCCGGACTGTTATGTCCGTTTGAGGAAGGAACCAGCTTCAAAGGAGGAGACAGAGCCGAAGGAGGTCATAGTTATGGACCATGCTAAGGCTCAAGCTTTGCTTTCATCCTCGAAGGTTGCTGCTTTGAGTAAGAAGCACCCTTCCTTTGTGTCCTCTCCTGCTAGAGCCTTCCCCTTTTTGCAGAAAGGGTTTGTGGCTGCGCTAAAAGCAGTCGAGGCTGGCAAGCCATGCCCCTCCTTGGAGGAGTGTAAACCCTTGTCGCTGGCCCTACCTATGGACCACAAGGACTGGAAGGACGTCCATCTTACCTTCTCAGTTTGGAAGTTGGAGGCTGATATTGCCGGACGTCAGTTCGGTGAGAACCTCCCTAAGCTGTCTGACTTTCTTTTGCGGAGGGAGCTCGAGACAAAAGAAAGACTGGCTGCCTCAATGTCTCTTCAAACCACTCTTGAGACAATGGCAAGTGACCCCAAGGTCCATGAGATGTTTATGGTAGTGGCCAAGACTCATCTGGCCACAGTGACGAAGGATCTTTACAGCTTCGTCAGGGCGAGGAGAGCTTGTAGGGAGTTTGTGTTCGCCTCGGCTGCGGTGAGGCACGAGCCAAGGAAACTAATCTCCTCCAACATTTGGGGCAAAGACCTTTTCCCTAACGAAGCGGTCAAGGAGGTTGTGGATAAGGCCGCCACGGAGAATAGGAACCTTCTCCAGAAGTGGGGCCTGTCTATCAAGAGAAAGTCTTCCCCGGATGAGGGTCCCCAACCAAAGAGGAAGACTAAGAGGACTAGGCTACCCTCTCGGCCAGCCAAGCCATTTAGACAGCAACAGCAACAGCAATTGCCTATGCCTTCAGTGTCCCAAATGGTGGCACAAACCCCGACCACATTCCAGTGGGTACCCCAAGCCGTGGCGACACAGTCTCCGGCATTCAACCCAACGTTCGAAGGGCAGTCAACTACCTTTCGAGCAAAGCCTAGAGGAGCAGCCAGAGGCTCGTCTAGGCGCCCCTCAAGGGGAAGGGGATGCAGGGGTGGGAGGCAAGACCTCAGGACAGCAGTCGAAGTGAGATGATACTGGTAGGAGGGAGACTTCAGAATTTTCGGGATCAGTGGACCTTCGATCCCTGGGCCCACAGCCTACTCAAGAATGGACTGGGCTGGAGCTGGTACAGCACTCCACCCCCGTGCCCTCGATTTTTCCAACACTCCACCCCCGTTCTGGAGGAGTACATTCAAGGACTGTTGGAGAAAAAATTGATCCGAAGGGTAAAGTCCATCAAATTCCAAGGGAGGCTGTTTTGTGTTCCCAAGAAGGACTCGGAAAAACTCAGAGTCATTCTGGACTTGTCGCCACTCAACAAGTTCATAGTGAACTGCAAGTTCAAGATGCTAACACTGCAACACATAAGGACCTTACTGCCCAAGAGGGCATTTACCGTCTCCATAGATTTGTCAGACGCCTATTGGCACGTTCCAATCAATCGCCGACTCTCCCCCTACCTAGGGTTCAAGCTACAACGAAGACTATACGCCTTCAGAACCATGCCATTCGGGCTAAATATAGCCCCAAGGATATTCACGAACCTTGTGAGCGTAGCTCTCAAACAATTACGCCTAAAGGGAATTCAGGTGGTAGCCTACCTGGACGACTGGCTGGTGTGGGCAGCATCCAAGACAGAATGCTTGCAAGCTTCCCTGCAGGTGATCCAGTTCCTAGAGTATCTAGGCTTCAAGATCAACAGAAAAAAGTCTCGACTTTCTCCATCTCAAAAGTTCCAGTGGCTGGGAATTCACTGGGACCTAATGTCACACCGATTCTCTATCCCGGCGAAGAAGAGGAAGGAGATAGTTGGTTCTGTCAAGAGATTTCTGGATTCCGAAAGGATATCAAGACGCGAACAGGAGAGAGTGCTGGGTTCTCTCCAGTTTGCTTCGGTAACAGACCCGGTGCTAAGAGCACAGCTAAAGGATGCAACCGGAGTTTGGAGAAGTTATGCACCAAACGCGCTAAGAGATCTGAGAAGACCAGTTCCGCTTCGTCTACGTACTCTTCTCAGGCCTTGGTCCCAAGCCAGACAACTAAAGAAGTCGGTACTTCTTCAGCCACCTCCCCCCTCGTTGACTATTCACACAGACGGCTCGAAGGAGGGGTGGGGAGGTCATTCTCATCGGAAGAAGGCCCAAGGGACTTGGTCCAATCTATTCAAGACATTTCACATAAACTTTCTGGAAGCTATGGCAGTGCTCCTTACCTTGAAGAAAGTCTTCCCGCGTCGCTCGATCCACATAAGGTTGGTGCTGGACAGCGAGGTGATTGTGAGATGCTTGAATCGACAAGGATCAAGGTCACCACCTCTCAACCAGGTGATGTTGGCCATCTTTCGACTGGCGGAAAAGAAGAAGTGGTACCTGTTGGCAGTTCACCTTCAAGGAGTGCGCAATGTGACAGCGGACGCTCTATCCAGGTTCACACCGATAGAGTCAGAATGGTCCCTAGACGCAGGATCGTTCTCCTTCATCTTGAGTCAAGTCCCAGAACTGCAGATAGACCTCTTTGCGACGAAAGACAACAAGAAGTTACCCCTGTACGTGTCCCCGTACGAGGACCCCATAGCGGAAGCAGTGGACGCGATGTCCCTCGACTGGAACAGATGGTCCAGGATTTATCTGTTCCCTCCTCACAACCTTCTGTTGAGGGTCCTCAACAAACTGAGATCCTTCAAGGGAGTAGCGGCAATAGTGGCTCACAAGTGGCCGAACAGCGTGTGGTTCCCTCTGGCATTGGAACTACGGCTGAAGTTTCTACCGCTACCAGATCCAGTTCTGACCCAGCGAGTCCAGAAGTCGACTGTCTGCGCTTCATTACAGAAAACCCGGACCCTACAGCTCGATGATTTTCTCTCCCTAGCGGTGAGAAAGCGTTTCGGGATTTCGAAAGACAGTATAGACTTCCTAGAGGAATATAAGTGTAAATCTACTAGAAGGCAATATGAGTCATCTTGGAGAAAATGGGTGGCCTTTGTCAAGGCGAAGAATCTGCAGGAGATCTCGACGGACTTCTGCTTATCTTTCTTCATCCAACTCCATGGTCAAGGGTTGGCAGCTAACACGATTTCAACGTGTAAATCTGCTTTGACAAGACCCATTCTATATGCCTTCCAGGTCGACCTCGCTAACGAGATTTTTAATAAAATTCAGAAAGCCTGCGCTAGGCTCAGACCTTCAGCACCTCCAAAGCCCATTTCATGGTCTTTAGATAAAGTTCTTCATTTCGCTTCACTGTTGAACAATGAGGAGTGTGCGTTAAAGGATTTGACCCAAAAAGTTATTTTCCTATTTGCACTCGCGTCCGGGGCCAGGGTTAGTGAGATTGTAGCCCTCTCGAAAGAGGAAGGTCGTGTTCAGTTCTTGGATGGGGGAGAGCTGAACCGGTTTCCGGATCCTACGTTTCTCGCCAAGAACGAGTTACCCACCAACAGGTGGGGTCTCTGGAGAATCTGCCCTCTGAAAGAAGATGCATCTCTATGTCCAGTAGAATGCCTAAAGGTCTATCTTCGTAGAACTTCAGACTTCAAGGGTGGTCAACTATTCAGGGGAGAAACATCAGGCTCAAATTTATTACTGAAACAACTCAGGGCGAAAATCACATATTTTATTCGCAGAGCGGATCCTGACAGTACACCCGCAGGTCACGATCAGAGGAAAGTTGCCTCATCCTTAAATTTCTTTAATTGTATGGATTTTGAACATCTTCGTTCATACACTGGCTGGAAGTCTTCCAGAGTGTTCTTTCGTCACTATGTGAAGCAAGTGGAGCAACTAAAGAGGTCTGTGGTAGCAGTGGGTTGCGTCGTTAACCCTGCTGTTTAACTCTGCGAGGAACAGTGGATTTAATTGGGACGATTAATTCCAGGGTGAGTGTGTAGTTACATACTGTGCTACAAACTAAGAGTGAGGGCACCGGGTTGCCCACGTTGATTGTTCCACTTTCAAAGGTGAACCTAGCATAAGTGCAGACATGTGTGCCGAGCGTTTCTAACGCTAATGTGACTGATTAGTAATACAGACTTTTACAACTTTGATACCTCGGTATGTTAAAAGTGGCGCTAATGTTTTTCTTTCAGATAAACAAGTTTCTGTTTACTATCATGCTTATGCTTAATTTTTTGGTTATCCTCCTCTTATATATATATATATATATATATATATATATATATATATATATATATAATTGTTGTTAACCTGTTTTATTTATTGTCTGTCAATAAACTAGTTCTTGCGAACCTTGCGTCTCCTTCACCTATGTCAATTTATTGATAATAATTGAGCATTCTTACTATGTATATTTATCTGGGATAATTCTAATAGATTGTTCCTTTATGCAAGCTATTTTTTCATTGGTTTATGCTTTCCCTTAGCGGGAGGACTCCATGCCCTAAGGGGACGGTTGCGGATATGAAAGTTTCCTCCTACTCGGATATAAACCTTTGTCCAATACAGTATTGAACGGAGAACTGGTCGATACTTCATATTGACGCAGTGGTTCTTTACAAACTATGCTTTACATAATATAGGGTGAGACCACTATATTGGCTTGCCTGTTATTCATACATAGGTATATGTACTCTTCGAGACTTTTCCAGAGTCTAGTAGGACTCTTCCCTGTAGGGGGCAGGAAGCACTAACATGGTTTATGGTTAGTTGGAAAGATGTATAACGGTAACATCTTAGGTCTCTAGGTCTAGTCGAGCGGGGAAATACCTCCGGGGAGTACGGCATGTTTTGAGAATCCACAGATACAGTAATGCTCTGGTATACTTCCATCAGGACGACATGGCTTGAGCCCAAAAGACGGATTTTGAGCGAAGCGAAAAATCTATTTTTGGGTGAGATGGCCATGTCTTCCTGATGGACCCGCCCTTCCCTTTCTATGAAAGGGCTGTAGGTCCCCTCCCTACATACAGTATCTGTAGCACCTTGTGTATCGCTACAAGGAATACAGATGGAGCCATGAGCGGCGCAATGCACGCTTACGAAACGGGAGAAGACAGAGCCTTGCGAGCGGCTCTCCTTTTTCTTTCTCGTTTTCGTTTTCTTGCCAATTGACCCCTTCGAAGTGTTATCTCTGTTCGGGGTGCAGATTGCCACGTGGCGTGTCAAGAATACGTCCTCTGATATTTCGCGATATCCCTGGTTCTTTTATTAGTGATATTCGCTCCAGGAGTTAGAATTCTGGGTACCTTAAGGTAAATTCTCTGGGAATATCACCGTAGTTGTAATATACCCAAGGAAGCTACCCTATAGGAACTTCCATCAGGACGACATGGCCATCTCACCCAAAAATAGATTTTTCGCTTCGCTCAAAATCTGTTATATATGTTACAGTCAATATCTAAATCTAGGCAATTTGTAAAGTGACTGAACTTTTCATGCAATATTTGAATTGCCTGGTTCACCAAGTCAATTTACAAATCAGCTAAAAATTGCAGACAATTTATAAATTGACTAAAATTCTAATGGATTTTCTTGGCATATTGACTCTTATCGGATAGATACAGGCAAACAAACATTATACTTGAGGAAAATTTTATTTTTAAAATCTTCGTTACAATGAAATGTGAAAATATTACTTACTTGACAATATGTGATAATAAAACAATGAAATAATACTCTTACAACAAAATGATACTAAATCAATTTAGAGTCCAAGGGAAAAGTGTAAGATCCAAGTAAATCATCATCAGTAACCATTGTCTTCAATACTTCCTCTGGAAGTTTAGTTAAACGTAGACCTACTCTGGCCTTAACACCAAAGATTGCTTTGTATGGGTATTGTCTGAATCAAGAGTGGTAACAGATGTTCTTTTGAAACTCCACAAACTTTCGAGTCTTATGGGCCACTCACTTATTCATTATTACCTATGAAATTAGCTTGGGTTTTTATCACAATTAAGGCCTTCAACTGATCCTTGAAACTGAATATGCCTTGGTTTACCATGAAACATTAACAAGTCTGGCCAAAGAAGTTTAAGTTCCGTATGACAAATGTTGTAAATTTACTACCATTATTGCTTTAAAGAATTTGAGGTGGCCCAAACATTAACAATATGGCCATTTGTTGGAATGCATCATCAGCGGCCATTTTGGAAGTTAAGGGGCAAAATAAGCAATACTTTTTTAAGTGATCTTGATACAACATTATCCTCTTATATTTACCTTTCATACAAAACTGCATGTCAACAACATCCACCTGATTTGACAAAATTGGTCGTAAATCTTTTCCGTTCGTTTTGACACTGAACACAAAGATTTGAACAGTCCTACAGGATCTCTAGTAACATTTGCATATCTTAATAAAACCTTGATTATTTTATCTCTTCCACCATGTCCCAAAGTAATATGAATACGTTTTCTTGTGTCAAACTTATCATCAATTTGCACAAAATAAATCGGTTCTTGACTTCTATCATTTCGTCTTTTCAACGTCACCACACTAAAGAACATCATAATTTCCAAGGATGTAATACTGCCGATTCAATTCATTTTTTTGCAGATGATGCTACTTTTGAGTTCCTCTATCAGACTCTAGTATTCAATTTCAAGCAGCAGTAATTAATTTGAATCCGAGTTTTACTTCAACAACTTCTTTTCGTCAAAAAGAATACTTCCTCAGAACACGCCATACTTTCTGTGTTAGCAATGGTCTTTCACACACGCACAATAATAAACTACCCAGACAACAGCACACAAAGTTTCAGTAGGTAAACTGACCGAATATCCATACCGGGGTTCATTTCAGTCAATATGCCAAGAAAATCCTTTAGAATTTTAGTCAATTTATAAATTGTCTGCAATTTTTAGCTAACTTGTAAATTGACTGGGTGAACCAGGCAATTCACATATTGCCTGAAAAGTTCAGTCACTTTACAAATTGCCTGAAAAGTTCAGTCACTTTACAAATTGCCTGAAAAGTTCAGTCACTTTACAAATTGCCTGGATTTATATATTGACTGTAAATATATATATATATATATATATATATATATATATATATATATATATATATATATATATATATATATATATATATATATATATATATATATATATATATATATATATATACAGTCAGCGCGGATCGCTGTGTCCGGGTAGTGGGCCGGACACAGCGTTCCGCGCAAATCGGAGGCATGGGGTTTATCGGGGAAAAAATCAACTGGGACAAATTGACTAATTGGCATCTTTTTATACAAGTTGGCATCTACATATCTGCGTAGGTGGAAGCTAGCCAGTGTGTTTCCTGTA
>NC_090735.1:53322337-53327337 GCF_036898095.1 Palaemon carinicauda
AAGTACAAAAAACAAATAGATCACGTAGCCATTAATATAAAGAGAAGAAAGACTCTGAGAGATGTGAGAAGCTAGCGGTGCAGATATTGGTAGTGATCATCAGCTCCTCATTGCCACACTGAAATTAAAGTGAAAGCACCCAAGAGAGATGTAGATAGAACACCTAAGTTTGACATAACCAAGCTTTTAGAAGATGTACATAGAGAAACTTTTGCCAATAAATGTAGGAATCGATTAGTAGGCTTAGATACAATTTGAAGAGATGAAGAGCCCACAATTAATGAAGAATGGTGTGATTTTAAGAACATTTATCAGTTGGTTGGTAGTGAAGTTTTGAAACAGGCGGTTATAAGGAGAAAGCCATGGATATCAAATGATATGTGGAATACTATAAAAAGGAGACAAAGACAGAAATTTACTATTGAAAGTTTTCGAGTAAGTAAATAAAATTACAAGGTAGCATGCTAAGTATTCTGGTATTGATTATAAAGTCTAAAGAAAAGCTAGGAATAACTGGAGAGAATATTTAGACAGGAAAGCAGATGAGGCTGATAAAGCTATGAGTTCAGGGAGTGGCTATGGAGTAACAGTCGCCCATAGAACTCCTAATGAAATGTACAGGGACAAAGAAGCAGCATCAAAAAGAGAAATTGATCTATCATAACAACAGAAAATAAAGAAAGACAATGTTGAATGGAACACATTAGTGGGGTCATGAATAAGATATCTGAAAGGAATAATTTGATTAATACATCTGAAGCTGATGAAAACCTTTGATGTGCCCATGAATGAATTCAGTGAATTTGAAGTCGAAGCTATCATTAAAAAACTCAGGAGATGGAAAGCCCCCTGGTTATGATGGAATAACTGCTCAGATAATAATGGCTGAAAATGAATTGACCCCCAAAGTACTTAAATTATTTTGTAGAATGAGGCGTGAAGAGGCAAAACCTGATGAATAGGAGTTAGAAGTTCGAAGGAGAAAAAAAAGAAAAAAAAAACAGAGACGTGACTAATAATTAGAAGCATCACACTTCGTCAGTCGTCATGAAAATATATAGTATGGTTATTCTAATGAGACTAGAGAGAAGGATTGATGAAAAGCTAGGAGATGAACAAGCACGATTTAGAAAAGGTGGAAGTTGTATTGAACAAATTTTCAATTTGGAACATATTGGACAGCAATGAGTAGAATATAGAAATACCCTTTTGATTGCATTTGTGGATTATGATAAAGCCTTTGATAGTGTGCACCGGCCAATTTTCTGGAGAGTCCTGCGTTATTATGGAATTCCTCTTAAATATGTAAATTTTATGAAGTCAGTTCATGGGCATAGCAAGTATAAAGTTAATGTTAATGAAGTCTTATCAAATGAATTTCCATTGAACAGTGGAGTACTTGAAGGGATGTGTTGTCACCTGTGTTGTTTATCTTCCTCGTGGATTTTATAATGCGTAGAACAGTCAGAGATGGTGGAGAAGGATTGGACTGGATTGGTGATAGGAATTTAGCAGATCTAGAGTATGCTGATGATGCTGTCCTTGTTAGCAGAACTCCACAGGACTTGCAATGCTTGCTTAACAGAATGCATAGAATATCACACGAGGTTGAGCTGAAAATGAATAGAAGAAAGACAGAAATAATGAGAACTGAGTATGCAATGGAAGATGAAATATCAGTGGATGGAGAAAGGATTAATGAGGTGGAATCATTTAAGTATTTTGGAACTTAGATCTCCAATACAGGGTCGTTAGAATTAGAGTTTAGTGAAAGATTGAAAAAAAAAACAAATCAGACAATAGCTAGGTTAAGTAAAATTTTAAAATCAGATCGCATGAAATTGCATATAAAAATCAGACTATATATCGGTTTCGTGAGATCGGTGTTACTCTATGGACATGAGTCGTGTTTTGACAATTTCCAACAGATTTATAAGATTTGAGAACAAAGCCCTCAGAAGAGTAGTGGGAGTTTAATAGCAGGACAGGATTAGAAATGAAACTAGAAGAGAGATTAATCGATTGCTATATGTGGATGAGACCATGATGAGGGGTTTGGACATGCTCTTCGCACTCCCCAAGAGAGATTAGTTCACCAAACGTTCAGCTAGGCTCCACAAGGGACTAGAAGAGTTAGAGTATCCAGGCCTACATGGCTGAGGGCTATGAAGCGTGAAGTTGGATGCTATGAATGGAGAATTATTGAATTGAAAGCTCCAGATAGAGACGACTGGCGAATTTTAACCGAGACCCTTTGCGTCAATAGGTGTAGGAGGAGATGATAATGATGATTATTATATATATATATATATATATATATATATATATATATATATATATATATATATATATATATATATATGTATATATATTTATATTTATATATATATACATATATATATATATATATATATATATATATATATATATATATATATATATATATATATATATATATATATAATGTAGCGAGACTGTTACTCTTTATTATGAAGGAAAGATTATTATTATTATTATTATTATTATTATTATTATTATTATTATTATTATTATTAATTATTTTTATTATTACTATTTTCAATATTATTACTATTTTCAATATTATCATAATTATTATTTTTATTATTGATATCTACATACAGTTAAACGAAAAGCAAAAGGCGAATTTAAAAGGATTTCCTGATACCCGAGTGAAGGAGCGATTCAAGACAGACTCTCAAGAAGAACTGACTCGCAAAGAAATTTTGCCTTAGACCAGAAAATGCAAATTTCGCTTTTTGTCTTGATGAAGGATGAAAGCCTCCTTGTGACTTTTTGGAAGGATAGCTGATAGATTTTTCTGTGGGGGAGAGAGAGAGAGAGAGAGAGAGAGGAGAGGAGAGAGAGAGAGAGAGAGAGGGGTGGGGGGCGGTGGGGGGGGGGGGGGCAGGCGAATAGATATATGTATCATTAATGAACATTTCATTTTAATTTGTTTTTTGTATAGTGTGAATGCATATACTATATATATATATATATATTATATATATATATATATATATATATATATATATATATATGCATTTATATATATTTATATAATATATATATATAATTATAATATATATATATATATATATATATATATATAATATATATATATATATATATATATATATATATATATATATATATATATATATATCTACTCCTATTGACGCAAAGGACCTCGGTTAGATTTCCCCAGTCGTTTCTTTCTTGAGCTTTTAATTCAATAGATATATGTATCATTAATGAACATTTCATTTTAATTTGTTTTTGTATAGTGTGAATGCATATACTATATATATATATATATATATATATATATATATATATATATATATATATATATATATATATTGCATTTATATATATTTATATAATATATATATATAATTATAATATATATATATATATATATATATATATTATATATATATATATATATATATATATATCTACTCCTATTGACGCAAAGGACCTCGGTTAGATTTCCCCAGTCGTTTCTTTCTTGAGCTTTTAATTCAATACTTCTCCATTCATCATCTCCTGCTTCACGCTTCATAGTCCTCAGCAATGTGAGCCTGGGTCTTCCAACTCTTTTTGTACTTGGTAGAGGTCGGTTAAATGTTTGGTGAAACCAATTTCTCTTGAGGAGTTCGAAGAGCATGCCCAAACCATCTCCATGTACCCCTTACCACGATCTCATCCACATAATATGTCACCTGAGTAATCTCTCTTATAGTTTCATTTCTAATCCTAACCGGCCATTCAACTCCCAATATTCTTCTGAGGGCTTTGTTCTCAAATCCACTAAATTTGTTGGAGATTTTTTTATTGTCATGCCATGCTTCATGTCCATACAATAACATCGATTCCACTGAACTGGTATATAGCCAGATTTTTATAGGTCATATCGGGTGATTTGATTTCCAAATTTTACTTAACCTAGCTATTGTCTGATTTGCTACTTACAATCTTTCAGTAAATCATACTCTTAAGACACTGTATTAGACATGATAGTTCCTAAATATTTAAATGATTCTACCTCCTTAATCCTTTCTCCTTCCAATGGTATTTCATCTTCCATTTACATATTCTGTTTTCATCATCTCTGTCTTTCTTCTATCTTGAGCTCTACCTCCTGTGATATTTCATGCATTCTGGTAAGCAAGCATTACAAATTGTGTGATTTACTGCTAACAAGGACAGCGCCGTTCTGCTAACAAGGACAACGTCATCATTAAACTCTAGGTCAGCTAATTTCTTATTATCAATACAGTCCAATCCTTCTCCACCAACACCAACTGTGTTTTGCATTACAAAATCCACGAGGAGGACATTTCCTTGGAGTACTCCACTGTTCACTTGAAATTCATTTAACAGGACTTCACTAACATTAACTTTGCACTTGCTATGCTCCTGAACAGACATGATCAAATTTACACACACACACTCACGCACACGCACACCCCATATGTGTGTGTGTATATATATATATATATATATATATATATATATATATATATATATATATATATATATATATATATATATATATATATATATATTCTGGACAACATGGAACAAATAAAGAGTAATATGATTTTTATATATAATTCCGCTTTCAGACAAACTCTCTCTCTCTCTCTCTCCTCTCCTCTCTCTCCTCTCTCTCTCTCTCTCTCTCTCTCTCTCTCTGAAGCCAGTTACTTAGAGAATTTTTTGCCTTTGCCTTAAACTATTCCTTCCAATCCCTAATGACGATGACAGACGAGATTTACGCCCAAAGGCTGAGCGGAGGTTTTTTTTTAGTCTGGTTTCTTGACATTTTCACTTTATTACGACTGCAAGTTTATTCTGATCCGTTCCTAGGATGTATTTCATAAAAACATATGGTCGTTACCTTTTGCCAACGAAGTTGGAAGGTGGTCATGTTTTTGTCACTGTTTGTGTGTGTTTGTGAACATCTTCCTGGC
>NC_090735.1:53336175-53338675 GCF_036898095.1 Palaemon carinicauda
GGTAAGCAAGCATTGAAAATCCTGTGGTGTTCTGCTAACAAGGACAGTATCATCAGCATACTCTAGGTCTGCTAAATTCCTATCACCAATCCAGTCCAATCCTTCTCCACCATCTTTGTTCTACGCATTACAAAATCCATGAGGAGGATAAACAACATAGGCGACAACACACTCCCTTCGAGTACTCCACTGTTCACTGGAAATCCAATAGATAAGACTCCATTAACATTAACTTTACACTTGCTATGCTCATGAACAGACTTAATCAAATTTACACATTCAAGAGAAATTCCATAATAACACAGGACTCTCCAGAAAATTGGCCGGTGCACACTATCAAAGGCTTTAGCATAATCCACAAATGCCATCAAAAGGGGATTTCTATATTCTACTCATTGCTGTTCAATATGTTTCAAAAAGAAAATTTGTTCAATACAACTTCCACCTTTTCTACATCTTGCTTGTTCATCTCTTAGCTTCTCATCAAACCTTCTCTCTAGTCTCTATAGAATAAGCATACTATATATTTTCATGACAACTGACGTAAGTGTGATGCCTCTAATTATTGCAGTCACGTCTCGATTTTCACCAAAACTTCTAAGAGCTATTCATCAGGTTTTACCTCTTCATGCCACATTCTACAAAATAATTTTTTAAGAACTTCAGGGGTCACTTAAATTTCAGCCATTATTATCTCAGCAGTTATTCAATCATAACCAAAGGGGTTTCCATCTCCTGGGTTTTTTAATGATAGCTTCGACTTCAAACTCATTGAATTCATTCATGGGCACATCAAAGGTTTCCATCAGCTTCAGATATATTAATCCAATTATTCCCTTCAGATCTCCTATTGATGACCTCACTATCTCCATTTCTCTTGGGTGCTTTCACTTTGATTTCAGTGTGGCAATGAGGAGCTGATGATCACTACCAATATCTGCACCGCTAGCTTCTCACATCTCTCAGAGTCTTTCTTCTCTCTAAATCAATGGCATCGTGATCTATTTGTTTTTTGTAATTCCCATATGGGGCAATCCATGTATATTGATGGATGTCCTTTTGCTGAAAAAAAGTACCTCCAATGACAAGATTGTTTGTTAAACAGAAACATAAAATGTGCCCAATTTTCAGGACCCATCACATTTTCTGTACCTTGATTATTCCTTCCAACTTTAGCATTGGGGTCATCAATAACAATTTTCATATCTCTCTGAGATCTCATCTATTACAATCTGCAGTTCTTCGTAGTATTCATCTTCCTTTTTTTCGGGGGAATCATTTGTTGGTGCATAGCAAACTATAATACCTATATTGCATTGCTTTGATATAAAATCTGCAGGTAACAATCTACTATTGACAGCTTTTCACCCAATACATTTTCTGCTCTTGGTGTCATCATCATTCTTAGTCCCTCTCTTCCAACTCCATCTGACCTCCCTGAGTAGATACATAAATTGACTTTGTCTAAGATTTCCTTATCAATCCCTTTACTACGTATTTTAATTAGGGGCAAGATATACAAACTATATTTCATGGATTGATTTTCCAATTGCTGTAACTTCCTAATTTGATTCATAGTTCTAACATTCGAATTACCAATTTTCAATTTTTCTTTAGTATCTATAAACCAAGAGATTCTGAGCAGGCCCCTACGCCCGAGACTGGGGCCCATTTTGTCCTTTCCTTTCCATTGACTGACAAAATCCATAGAGGATTCATTGGCTACATTCATCAAAGGATAGCCAGTTCCTTGTGATGCGTAATGCCCATTTAACTAAGGCAAGTGACCCCTGCCGGTCCATACTAATTCCAGGAAGGTCATCCGCCAGGCATCAGGAGTAGAAGACAAAGAGTCATTTTGTCTATCACCTTATACCCAATGCATTTAAGGACTGTCAGTAGCTTCCAGGAGATTTAGAAGAGCATTTCCACACCCAAAATTCTCTTTACTCCATCAGGTTGCTCATCCGCTTTTATGAACGATGGCAAACATGGATATATATATATATATATATATATATATATATATATATATATATATATATATATATATATATATATAAATAGATAGATAGATAGATAGATAGATAGATAGATAGATAGATAGATATAGATATATATATATATATATATATATATATATATATATATATATATATAATATATATATATATAGATAGATAGATAGATAGATAGATAGATATAGATATATATACGAGAGAGAGAGAGAGAGAGAGAGAGAGAGAGAGAGAGAGAGAGAGAGAGAGAGAGAGAGAGAGGGAAATTTAAATTCCTTAGGGCAATGGACCAATCCGAGAGTAAGTGGTTTAGATCCCAAGGCAGAAATAAAATCCCCGATTCCGCAAACCGCTGATTCCCATTCCAAGGAAATGAGACACTGGGAAGTGTTTCCTTAATGGGACTCAATGGCACTTTCAAAAGAAGGTCATTGTGGCTGACTCGGTCTCCTAACAAACACAAATGGGAGGTGATAAGGATT
>NC_090735.1:53353675-53358675 GCF_036898095.1 Palaemon carinicauda
AGAGCATGATAAGTATTCCAGTGTTGATAGTAAGGTCAAAAGAAAAGTCAGGAATGACTGGAGCGAATATTTAGACAGATAAGCAGATGAGGCTGACAAAGCTATAAATTCCCAGAATTACCATGGTTGAAGAATTGCTCACCTAATTCTTAATAAAATCTCGACTGGGGCAAAGAAGAAGAAGCATATGCCCACCAAGAAGAGAAATTGATCTCTTATAACAACAGAATATGAAGAAAGGCAACGCTGGATGGAACACTTTACTGAGGTCATGAATAGGAAATATGAAGGGAATAATCTGATTGATATATCTGAAGCTGAGGAAGACCTTGATGTGCCCATGAATGAATTCAGGGCGTTTGAAGTCGAAGCTATCATTAAAAAACTCAAGAGATGGAAAACCTCTGGATACGATGGAATAAATGCTATTGGCCAAAAATGAGGTAACTCCCACAAATCTACAAGATTATTTTGTAAAATGTGGCGTGAATAGGCAAAGCCCGATGAATGGGAGCTAGGAGTGTTGGTGAAAACGCCAAAAATTGAATTCTGACTGATTGCAATACTTGCATAAGCATCTAACTTAGTTAGTCATGACTTACCGCTGAGCCACGGTGGTAAGTACTTATGTAGCATTTATTCATTATTCATTTTCGAGTATTTTTTTCAAATTATAAACGTGTCCCTATCTACCTACCTGATTTGACATACGGGGACACACCGACCACCACTTCAACGTGGCAACGTGGAAAATAATCCCTTCCAATGTCATAGAATTTAAACATATAGTTGGTATAATCCTAAACATCGACACTCACTGTACTGTATAATTTCCTTTCCTATAAACGGAATATATCAAATATCTCTTTTAAAGACCGTACGGATGGAAATCAGAGAGAGAGAGAGAGAGAGAGAGAGAGAGAGAGAGAGAGAGAGAGAGAGAGAGAGAGAGAGAGAGAGAGTTAGCGGTACGTTCGAAGGATTACTTGGCAGCATAGCTTAAGGTAAGCGACCAAGGTCTGGCCATGCTATATTATGATTTAAAGTCCATAGAAAGCATACAGTAATATGAAGAAAATGAAAAATCAAGTTCATTTAATATGTAATAAAATGACCCTTTGAAAATATTTTTGTTAGTGCAAAGTGTGCTTCAAAGATTCAATCTGCAGGATATGGGTGACTTGTGATTGTCCTTCTGTTCGATTAATAAACTTTGATTTACTCTCTGCAAGCAATAGTTCTGCATTTGTTGATAAAAGTAAACTATGAAAGCATTTTGTTATTAAGTTAATCATGTCTCCACTAGACGAAAAAGAAAAAGCGTTTATGTGCTTGAGAGAGCATACGATAACAAGCCATGATAAAATAATGTATGATTAAGATTTATAGACAGCATTCAAAATATTAACTGGGTTTCTCTTCTTGGCTTATTTCCCTTAATCCCAATATTACTGTAAAGATCAACTAATGCATTTATTTATATGTTAAGCATGAGAGAGAGAGAGAGAGAGAGAGAGAGAGAGAGAGAGAGAGAGAGAGAGAGAGATAGAGAACTGAAGAGAGAAAAGTTCGGAATTTTAAGAAAAGAAATGATCATTAGATTCTTCAATAATTATACATTAAAGACAAGCAAATGATGAATTTTCCTTCAAGAATGATAAAAATAAGTGAACATCTCCTAAATTCCCAAATCATATAAATATTCTAAAATAAATTAGAAATAAAAAACAGTTAAATATGTTGGATAGCTAGTTGATACAGAGGACTAATATAAATTAAAACACTGAAAATATGCATATGAAGTTGAAGTTTAAATTGACAGGTTTCAGTTCCAGTTATGTCTGAAGACATACATCACAACATCAGCCATGCAGGTAGGACACCCACGCCACCCTGGTACCTAAACACAGTAGTAACATCCCTAGTAAACAGCTTAAACTCGTAGGCCTAGGCGGGTGCAAGGCCAGGAGGGAAGAAAGCAGAAAAGCCCATAGTAGTTGGCCCAATGCAAAATACAAAGTATTATATATGCATAGTATTCGTATCAAAACAACAACAGCAACAACAACAACAACAACAACAACAATATAATAACAATAATAATTATAAATGCCTCATCATCATTTCCTCCCACGCCTAATGACGCTAAGGGCCTCGGTTAGATATCGCTAGTCGTCTCCTTATTGAGCTTTTGAAACGATACTTCTCCATTCCTCATCAATCTACCCCTCACCGTGATCTCATCTACACATGGCACTTGTCCTGCCATTTAAATTCCAATACCCTTGTGGGCTTCGTTTTCGAATCTACTAAATCTGTTGGATATTGTTTCCATACAGTAACACCGATCTCACTAAACTAACATATAACTTGATTTTTATATGTAATTTCAGGCGATTTAATTTCCAAATTTTACTTAACTTAGCCATTGCCTGATTTTCTATATTTCAATATTTCATTAAATTCAAATTCTAAAGATCCTGTATTAGAGATCATAATTCCTAAATATTTATCTTAATGTATAAGTCACACCCAAAATATGAATAATAAATCCGAAATGTTGATTTCCATGGTAGGCCTAATCCAAGGATCTATGGAATTTAGATCGAGTTCCCAGAGCCCATTCAGCACCTAAGAAGAATTTTGAGAAAACCTCCCTGCTGAACTTCATAGTAAAATTTGAAAAAGGTCGGCTAAGAACGCTTTTATCAGCATAAAAATCTGCGTCATTATTCAGATAGTCCAGAAGTCTACACCATGCCTCTTACATCCTTCATTCCTGTACTTACGGATCGCCCTTGGGACGGCTTCAGCAAAGCCAACCGACCCAGTGATAAAAGTTGAAATGCTCAAAATGGTAACATCAAAAGGGAGGACCTCCAAAACTTCTTGGAGTACTTTCAAAGATGAATATCACGTGTAGTAAATGTATCAGAGAAACTCCATAAGTAACTGTGAGTGAGTATAGCAATAAGTATAATTTCACTGAGCTCAAGAAAAAAACTATTCGCAATATATTGGTATATGGACTATAAAATTCTTTATACATACATACATATATATATATATATATATATATATATACTGTATATATAGAATATCTAAGAATTACTCTTTATCTATTCTAACTAATCTTATAATCTTTTGATAAAAGACGTTAATTATGTAAATAAAAGAGCTAAAACGTCGCATTGAGTTTAGCAACACTTCATAAACAGCGTCCAATACATACCTCATCAATTTTATCTTTATTCCTTTTCCTCAACTACTGACTGAAATATCTAATATTGCGGTGGGAATTTCGACGAATAGTTACGCTCGAACTCGCTGAAGTATTTAATTATCCTTCGTTTCATGGCGTTTCATTTAGGAAGTTTTTCTTTTATTTTATCAAAGGTTGTATGGTTTACCTTCCCTTAAATTGAGAGAGAGAGTCATCTTTTAAGATACATCATCTAGCAGTTAGATATACTTGTGTCTTTTAATAAATTATTCTATCTTAAAATAGCATTTGGCTGAAGAGTTTTTTTCTTTATTTCTTTCACCAAATTTTCAAAATATATTTTCTAGCATTGGAACATTTACTATAGGTGTCTTTATTTATTTGAATAATGGGTGCCTTTAATGTAAAATATTTATTTTTTTAACCAAACACCACATCGACCTTTTCCTTTAAGTAAAGCATGGGTGGGGGTGGATGGGAATATATTATCTGGAAACCGAAAAGGTTTGTCTTTAAATTAAATCAATGTTTTTACCCCACTTCTTTTCACTTTTCTTTAAACATAACAAGTATGGCTTGTTTTCCACTAATTGAGGGTAGATGTTATTTCCATTTTCTTCTAAAGTATACTACCAAGTAGATTATAATATCTTTAAAACCAATTTTCTCTTGTTTTTTTTTTTTTTTTTTTTTTTTTATAAATGATAACTGACATCATTTTCATATAATATTTTTTTTTATATAAAACTTAGAATTCTATATTAGCAAAATATTTTCTTTCCCTCATTCATGTTAATATTAAAAGAACATTTCATCACATAATTAAAATCATAAATCACTTTCAAACGATATCGCTGAATTTAGTATACATAACAATAAGTATAATCTTTAATGTATACTTTTTCATTTACTAAACTTAATAAGATAATTTTTTTCCGAATTACAGCAATGACTCCTTTCAAATCAAAGTCGATTTACTTTTTTCATAAAAAAAAGAAAATAAAAAGAAACTGTTGGGTTCATCTTTAATAGGCCTCATTTATGCTAGACTCTTATCCCTCCCAGAGAAAAAGATTAAAAAACGAGTCATTTATTTTAGCTTGAATAATACAGCTAATAATGAGACCAATAGAAAAGTATCTTACATGATTTTCATGGATCCACTGATAGGTAAAAATAATCATATCTGAATCTTTGATGAAAGAAATTAGCTAATGATGCTTGTTAACGATATGTAGTCTGATAATTCATATTCGACTACTGCAATACAAATGATAATGATCTTCATGTTTAGAGAATAATGAGAGAGAGAGAGAGAGAGAGAGAGAGAGAGAGAGAGAGAGAGAGAGAGAGGGAGGGAGGGGGATTGTAGCTCGCAAACACCTATAAGAAATAATGAAGATAAATCATCAGGGTAAAATTGAAATACAAATGAACTGAAAATATTAGAAACACAAACCCAATATTTCTTGAGGTAGATATACCATTAATTTTTTTTTTCTCTCTCTCTCTCTCTCTCTCTCTCTCTCTCTCTCTCTCTCACACACACAGATTACTGAAAACCCCTTTAAGATGAATCTCCTATAATTTAACTTGGAGCCTTGTTGTGACTTAGGGGGATGTAATGCTAAAAAAGAAATCCTCAGAGAAGCCAAGAACTAGGAAAAAAAACGGGCTAGAACTTATATGCCACTAACTCTTCGTTATCAATTGAGCTAGTCATTAATCTAAATACATTTCGTTGTTATTTATAAACATCCAATGAGGCTAAGGTTAC
>NC_090735.1:53363675-53393675 GCF_036898095.1 Palaemon carinicauda
CGGCGTTGACGGGCGGACCAGGCGTCAGACTGTCGAGTGAAGGCGTGCACCAGAGGCTTGTGGTCTGTGCGAATGACGAAGGGCGTACCTTCTAAGAAATGGCGAAAGTGATGGACAGCCAGGTGCACCGCCAGCAATTCTCGATCGAAGGTAGAATAATCCGATTCTGCCTTGGACTGTTTTCTGCTGAAGAAGGCCAATGGGCGGGGCGAGCCTTTGACCACCTGCTCGAGTACTGCACCAATAGCGACGTCGCTGGCATCGGTGGAGAGAAGGAGAGGGGCGTGTGGGATAGGAAAAGTGAGAGCCGCAGCAGTTGATAGGGCCTTCTTTGCATTGCAGAAGGCCGCTTCTTGAAGGGGACCCCACTTCAAGTCCTTTGGCTTGCCCTTGAGGGAGGCGTAGAGGGGAGCAAGAGTGGCGGCAATGGCTGGCAGAAAGCGGTGATAATAGTTGATCATGCCCAAGAATTCCTGCAGAGCTTTGACGGTCGAGGGCGTGGGGAAATTCTGAACGGCTGCTACCTTCTCAGGGAAGGGATGGACTCCTTCAGGAGTGATACGGTGCTCTAAGAACGACACTTCGTTGGCGCCAAAGGTACACTTGTCGTACCGGACTACAAGGCCATTTTGTTGCAGGCGGTCGAGCACGATGCGCAGGTGACGGAGGTGTTCCTCTTTTGAGGAGGAGAACACAAGTATGTCGTCCACATAACATACACAGAAAGGGAGGTCCCCTAAGATGCCATCCATGAGACATTGAAACGTTGCCCCAGCATTACGAATGCCAAAACAGGAGTAATTGAAGGTATATGTGCCAAACGGAGTGGTGATGGCGGTCTTGGGGATGTCTTCTGGGTTCATAGGCACCTGATAATACCCCTTCAGGAGGTCGAGCGTAGAGAAAACCTTCGCTTTGTGCAGGTAGGAGGTTACATCGGCAATGTTTGGGAGGGGGTAGTGATCCGGTTCTGTTTGCATGTTCAGGCGCCTGTAATCCCCGCACGGACGGAGGGAGCCGTCTTTCTTCAGAACGATGTGTAAGGGTGACGACCATGGGCTGGAGGCCTTTTGGCAAAGGCCCATTTTCTCAATTTCGGCGAACGTCTGTTTGGCGGCTGCCAATCGTTCCGGTGCCAGACGTCTGAATGTTGCGAAGACTGGGGGTCCCGTCGTCTTGATATGGTGATAAATACCGTGCTTAGCAGGAACCGTGGGCGTTTGGCGAAGTTCTGGACGGAAAACTTCCGGGTACGACGTGAGGAGGTGGGCGTAGGCATCCGTGGGTGCGCTGATGTGGAGAGCGAGGTTAGAGGGGGCGGGTTGAAGAGGTGTTGACAAGTACGAGTCTGCGTTGACCAATCGTCCGTGGGCGACATCGACCATAAGGTGGAAATGAGAGAGGAAATCCGCACTGAGGATTGGCATTGTGACGTCAGCAACGAGAAACTTCCAATTGAATTTACCGTTTCCGAACGATAATGTGAGGCTCTCGTAACCGTAGGTGGGTATCGTAGATCCGTTGGCAGCTACCAAGCGGACGTCGGCAGATGTAGACAGACTACGTTGTGCCTTGAAGAGTTTCCTTGGCAAAAGAGAACGACAAGCACCCGTGTCTACCAAAAATCGCACGCCCGTTCCTGCATCCTGTAAAAAGAAAAGATTAGAAACATGGGAGGCCACCGCCACAAGCGATGGCCTACTTACACGTTTTTTGGCCACTGACAATCTTTGGCACATTTCTTCGCGGTTGCCCCAAATCTGAAGTGGTAGTAGCTAAACTGCGGTGGATGGGAGGTAGTAAGTGGCTGTAGAAGTCGTTCGTTGGGGCGCGAGCAATTGGTGGGTGGTGGGCGGCTTTGTCGCCGCTTCGGCACGTCACGGGGTAGGCGTGTATGTCCTACGGCATTCATGTCAGCTTCGGTGTACGTTGAATAGGCATCCTCGTCGTCAGGGGTGGAGGCGTTGATGGAGGTCTTGAAGTGGCTGTCAATAAGGGCGTCGGCTTTGGTCATCAAGTCCTTTATGGGTAAAATATCGACATCGGGTATGGCAGCGCGCACAGGTTCAGGTAAACGGCGTATCCAAAGGGCACGGAGTAGGTTCACTTCACGAGGAGAGCCGTCTGCGGCAGGTTGAAGGCGAGCGATACTGGTCATTTCCCTGAGGGCAAGGGAAGCCCTTTGGTCCCCCAACGGTTGTTGCGAGAGCTGAAAAAGCTTTGCTATACGGGCGGCTGGCGACGGCGAGTACTGTTGCAGAAGGTATGATTTGAGGTCGTCATACGCTATTGGGGTGTCTCCTTGTTCACAAAGCCAGTCGGATATTTCTGGGAAGGTGTCCTCGGGTATCGCCGCGAGAACATAATCCGCTTTGGTGGTTGAGCGAGTCACGCCCCTGATACGAAACTGGACTTCTGCGCGCTGAAACCAAGCAAACGCCTCTCCGCTGGCAAACGATGAAAGTTTGAATGGAGAGGCCGTAGCGCCAACTGCCGTAGAGTCCGTCATAGTACCAACGATGGAGGGGCGAGGGGGTGGGGGGTGGAAGGCGGTGGAAGCGAGTCGACTTCCGGGGTCACCAATGTGACGGGCCGAGAGAGGAGTTGTGAAATCAAAGGCAGATTGTAAACGACTGAGTTATATTGTTGTGGAACACTCTCCTTATATACAAAACCTCAAGGCAACAGGACATGACAAGTTCACAAGACAGACAAAATCACAGAGGAAAAACCAGACTTGAATTTTCATGTTCGTTTTAGTGCGAGGGAAGAGCGAAGATACAACCATAATATATACAAAAGGAATTATGTACAATTGTGTGAAACACGGTTGGTACAACGTCAATAGGCGTAGATGATGATGATGGTGATGATGTCCTATACATAATACAAAATTATCTAAAAGAAAAAAATAGTCACTTTTATGATATTTGAATTTAGGGGGTGCGATAAAAGTATTAAATCTTATGAAATGTATTAATCTAACTTCTAAAAGAAAAAAAGCATCGGACTTTGACGAAACCTTAAACGTAAAGGAACCATAAAAAGAAAATACTAAAGGTTAATTAAGGTACCTAACTAATCATAGCTTTATACATTTATGTATTAACTTATAAATATAGCACATTAATTACATTCAATATTTAGGATAAAAATAGCGGCAATATAAATACGTCATAGCTATCAGGGGAAACTAAAGATTTCAAACGAGAGAGAGAGAGAGAGAGAGAGAGAGAGAGAGAGAGAGAGAGAGCCAGGCTGCAAATTGCAAATAAAAGCTAGTACAATGCCTGCAATGAGCATATAAACAAGCGCTAACAAGAGACGAACCACTCAAACAGCATAAAAAATTGCTTCTATGCATTGCATTTACTCGTGCATTCCAAACATGTACTTTGAGAAGGGTGATAATTTCGCTGAAGAAAAGTAAAAATCCTAACAAAAATTGTCTGAAGGACTGGTAAACATATTTGAAGGTCGTAATGTAATTATGTTTAAAGGATTTCCTAAGTATGCAGTGAAGTAATAAGGGACTTTAAAGTTTGTTTAGTTATTGTTTGCAACCTACAGAACTTTACTTAAGTTTCTTCTGGGATAGAAAATAATTGGAAGGTATTTGATAACATTGTTTCTATTATCCTTTTTAAATGGTAGCAAATTAGAGTATTCGAAATACCATGGTGCATTCCTTTATTTCCTATTGTGTTAATGGTTCAACCATGAACAATTATATACGAAACGAAAATTACATGAGGTATTTGTGATGAAAATTCGTTAAATTTATTCCACATAGTAATTTTCCCCTTGACTTATAAAAAACAGCGTCATCTTACGTAGAAATTATCACGTACGATAAAGATTATGAGATGATGCTTACAGTTTCCAGGATGAAATAGGTTTCAAAATATTGAAGATCATAAAACAAATATTTTTTTGCCCTCAAGAAACCTTTTTTAATTAGTTATAACTATTATAATTATTATTATTATTATTATTATTATTATTATTATTATTATTATTATTATTATTATTATAGTAAAACCAATCTGTCGTGGCCGCTGAGATAATATCTGACCCAATGTATAGCGCCTCGTGTCAAAATGATTTAACCACTTCAAGGAAACATGAACACAGTACTTGGACACGATCCATTCAAACTGAGTGAAACCGATAAAGCGTAGCCCCTTTGAGACAGATCCTTCCTTTTTGACTAATCTCACAGGATTAACCAGAGGTGGCTACGATTAACCAGAAGTTAAATCCACTCTCTCTCTCTCTCTCTCTCTCTCTCTCTCTCTCTCTCTCTCCTTTTATAGTAAAACCATTCTGTCGTGGCCGCTGAGACGGTTTCTGTTCCCCTGTACAGCATACCCATGTCAAAATATTTCGACCACTTTAAGGAAAAATGAACACTGCGGTTAGAGACGAGCCATCCAAACTGAGTGAGACTAATGCTACTGTTAATGACAGATGACCTTCCTCAGGGTATGCCTAGGGTGCATCCCCACCTTTTTCACTAATCTCACTGGATTAAGACAAGATTAAATCTGCTCTCTCTCTCTCTCTCTCTCTCTCTCTCTCTCTCTCTCTCTCTCCCTCCTGTTATTCTTGTCGAGCATACAGTATATATTTCATTAGGTACACAGGTAAATAAGCGTAATTTTAATAGAACATTATCCATAAAAATATACTGTTCTTAGCCGTAATTCAGTAAAATATGGGAGTGTAATTTTTTACCCTACCCTGTTATCTTATTATAGGTTGATGATCATAATATCACCATTTAACGTCAATATTTCCGTTTATAAAACGGTAAATGCCTGAAAACATTATTACTCGGGTTTTTACCGGTTTTTTTGGCATATTTCAACAGTGTATGGTATTCATTTCTATAAGGATAATTACAACCAAGTACATGTCCCCCAAAATCATAATCCCAGGATATTTGTCATTTTTATCTTACCGTCTTAATATGACTCGGACAGATGGTAAGTTTTAAATCCGACTGATCTGTCCTTGGAGGTCTCAAGGGTAAATTTATGTAGCAAATATCAGCGAGCCATATTTAATCCCTTGAATGGTTGGTCTTGGGGTATAAAATGTAGTGGGTGCTACTATAGCGTGAGGTCTACCACACTATAGTGTGAGGTCTACCTCCCGTTAGCACTATAGCGTGAGGTCTACCGCTGAATTATTCGCCCCTCATAGATAAGACACATTTCATACATTTGTTTAAGCAATAAACACTCAATTTAAACATATTTTAGAAATGTCTTAAAATGATAATTGGAATTTTAATTACAATGAAAAAAAAAAATAATAAAGGTAAAAATAAACATGTTATCATATATTTCCATATTTATTCTAGCGATACAAAACAATAAACACTTAATTTGAACATATCTTAGAAATGACTTAAATAGGTAATTGGATTTCTAATTACATTAAAAAAAAAAAGAATAAAGGTAAAAATAAACATGTTATCATATATTTCCATATATTTATCCTAGCGGTACACACTTCGTACATCTAAGAAAGACAAATAGATCATTGGAATTTTTTCTCATCACCTTCCATCAAAAATAAAGATGAGACTGGAACAGCTGACGACCAACACCTCGCATTAATCTCTTCGGAATCACCGTTTTAGCGTCCAACCACGATCGCTCAATTGCCTGTGTGTGTGCTCCTGTCGCTGGATCCCCATAATATTGCTGGTGGTTCACTGTAGAATGCTAGTACCCCAATGGCATTTAGGTTGCGGAAGGTCCAAGCTTGTCGCGTGGTAGACCTCACCCTCCGCCTGGGTAGGCGACATATGGCGGTAGACCTCACACTATAGTAGCACCATGTAGTGTTTGAGGCAGTGACTGCATTATCTAGTAAACATAAAGCATGGAAACATCTCCAAACATGTTCTCTGTCCCAATGCAAGGGAAATAGTACATTGTGTGTACAAGTATTTCACAAAAGAAAAGATGAATCGCGGCCCTTTTACTGATGTCACCAAAGCATGTATCCGTACTTCTGAAGCCACAAATGTTCCAGAAAGAGAGAGAGAGAGAGAGAGAGAGAGAGAGGAGAGAGAGAGAGAGAGAGAGAGGGGGGGGGGAGATACAACAAAGATTAAATTGACTTCCTTTAAGAAATCCTAATCTTATAAGCTGGATGACCATTGATTGACAGATGTGACCCGACCACCATAAGTTTGGAGATATCAGTTATGAAAGATAAGTATCTGACAAAGGCAGCACAATAAAATGATTTGAAATATCTCCATATATATTGTAGTGTGCCAGCAGAAAAAACAATAACCAAGGAAGTATAGTAAAGCTGATTTTTTTAGACGATTTAGTACAGTTGTAAAGAAAGGGTGAGGAAAATGGGGTGCCTAATCTTTTAATCTGGCTTTATCGTTGTTTTCAAAGGTTTTCGACTTGTCTCTAAAGAGTGATTCCTTCAAATGAAAATGAACCAAGTGTTTACACTCGAACACGATACCTTTTGGAATGAGCTCTTCTCAGCGGCCACGACAGAATGGTTTGACTATAGTCTTGCCGAGCATATACTGTAGATTTTTTAGGGCAAGTTTTCCATTTCTATAATGATAATTGAAACCAGCATTTTTCTTTTTCGAAATTATAATCCCAGCCTATTTGCCAGTTTTATACTATTGTCGTAATAAGACGCTGGCAAGATGGTGAGTTTTAAATCTGATTGACCTGTACATCTTGAAAGTCACAAGGGAAAATTTATCAGGCAAAGATCAGTGAGCCATATTTTATCCCCAGAATGATTGATCTTGGAGTATAAAATGCAGTTCTTGAAACTGCATAAGCTATCAAACTTAAACAACTCGTGGAAACAGTACACAAGTGTGTACAAGTATTTCACAATGAAGATACATAGCGCCCCTTTTACTTATGTAACCAAAGCATATATTCTCACGTCTAAAGCCACAAATGTTACTGAATAACAGTTCGTCGAATAATTAAGCAAGAAGAATGTGGAAAATCTAATTTTACCGAAAGAACAAAGCATCGTCTTCGTACTGTGACTACTCTAGACAACTTCAACAAATATGTTTAAGAAGAACAGTGTTAAACTTTTATGCACGAAAGGAAATCCCCACTTAAAAAAATAAAAACAATACTCGTGGAAGGTAAAGAAAACATTGTATTCCATGGTTGCAAAGAATTTCTGAGGAAAGTCTACATGATATATATATATATATATAGAGAGAGAGAGAGAGAGAGAGAGAGAGAGAGAGAGAGAGAGGCGAAGATTAAATTGACTTTCTTTAAGAAATAATAATCTTATAAGCCGAAAGCCCTTTGATTAACGGATGTGACCACAAGTACGGAAATATCAGAAGAGGTAAGTATCTGAAAAGGGCAGAACAACTAGAAACATTTAAAAATTCTTTTCTTTAAATAACTCTTCCAAGTTTATTACATGCATTGTTTATGCTTAGTTGTCAGTTTTCGATATATATATATATATGCATATATATATATATATATATACATATATATATACATATATGTATATATACATACAATATATATATATATATATATATATACATATATGTATATATACATATAATATATATATATATATATATATATATATAAATATATATATATATATATATATATATAAATATATATATATATATATATATGTATATATATACATATACATATATAATATATATATATATATATATATAGTGTGTGTGTCTGTTACAAAAACAAGGTTTTATTGTAAAGATGTTGATGTTATTTAAGTGATCTTGTGCAAACAAGTACGGTTGTAAAGAAATGGCGAGGGAAAATAGGATACTCGTCCCTGTACTAGTGTTAAACTCTTAAGCCCCCGACACTTGCACGCATTTCTGGCACGCACTTTGAGGTTCCCGCACTGTTCACGACACGTCCAAGCATAGTTCATGACAAGTTTACGCCACGTTCACTCATCTTTCCGCATCATTCCGCATCGTTCACTCCAGTTCACGACTTGGTCACATCATATATAAAAACGGGGCTTCCTACATGATTTTTATCAAAAGCGTATTCTTGTGCTAATCTTTTGATTAATATCCCCTGTATTAATGTGTGGGTTATCTCTATAGATATTTGTAACAATTATACTTCTATTTAGTATATATTTTATTATCTAATTATTATTATAGGTAATTAACTGGTTTGAATAATTTTTAAGCTTTATAATTTACTGAAAAAATAATATTTTATGGCAGTTATATGCTGATCAGATATTTGGAACCAACTTTACATTATCTTAGAATTTAATTGAAAGATGACAATTCCATTCATTAGTTTTGTTGTATCGTTTGTGAACTAATATCATTGAAACTGAGGCAGAAAAGATATTATCTCTAAAAATATTAGGTTGGTTAGGTGCCCTGTGAGCATTGAAGTCTCTCGCCAGGGTAAATTTCTTTAGTCGCCCTTATTTATATGGTAGTTGTAAACTTTTTTTCAGTTTTGTAACTTTTCCTGTTTGTTTATATATATATATATATATATATATATCTATTTATATATATATATATATATATATATATATATTTGTGTGTATACACATTCAATAAACCACAAGCAAAATGAAGAAAATATATCACTCTCTCTCAAGTATTACACCTGCTCATGAGGGAATTAAAGAAATTCTGTCCTCTTTTTGTGCTATAAAATTAATAATTCTCTCTCTCTCTCTCTCTCTCTCTCTCTCTCTCTCTCTCTCTCTCTCTCTCTCTCAATTAAATAAGGAAAGGGAGAGGTAAAAGAATATATTGTCATTATACAGATTTTTTCTTTGATGATTATGAGGAAGTAGGGATAAATCCATTGATTTAATTGCCATTCACTGGCACGCATCGTTCCGCACTGTTCACGACACGTGCACTCCAGTTCGCGCATCGTTCACAACTAGTTCACGCCAATTTTTTCATGAAAATGCGTGCTACAAATTTTGAACATTTCAAAATTCTCGCTTCGCATGGCACGCATGCCACGCACCGTTCACGACACGTTCAAGCCAGTTCCCGCATCGTTCACTCCAGTTCACGACAAAAGGCATCACAATGCGTGCCACAAATGCGTGCAAGTGTCAGGGGGGCTTTAATCTGGCTTTATTGTTGTTTTCAAAGGGTTTCGACTTGTTTCTAAAAAGTGATTCCTTCAAGGGAAAATTAACTGTTTTTACGCTCAGACACGATAAGTTCTGGCAAAGAGCTCTTCTCACCGGCCACCCCAGAATGGTTTGACTATAGCTAAGATTCAACTGTAGATGGAAAAGTAGGATGCTATAAGCCCAAGGGCTCCAACAGGGAAAAATTGCCTAGTGAAAAAAAAGGAAATAAGGAAATAAAGAAACAATTAAAATAAAATATTTCAAGAACAGTGAAATTAAAACAGATATTTCATAAATAAACTATAAAAGAGACTTATGTCCGCCCGTTCGACTTCAAAATATTTGCTACAAGTTTGAACTTTTGAAGTTCTACAGACTCAACTAACAGGTTAGGAAGATCACTCCACTACTTGGTTACAGCGGGAATGAAACTTCTAAAATACTGTGTAGTACTGAGTCTCATGATGGAGAGCCTAACTATTAGAATAACTTCATACCTAGTGTTACGAACAGGGTGGTACTGTCTGGGAAGATGTGAACGTAAAGGATGGTCAGAATTATCAAAAACCTAAGGCAATATGCTTAATGAACTAATCGAACGACGGTGCCAGATATTAATATATAGATCAGAAATATGAAATTTAATATACCGTAAGTTACTGTCCTACAAATTAAGATAAGAATCAGCAGCTGAAGACCAGACAGGAGAACAATATTCGAAACATAGTAGAATGAAAGAATTTAAAACACTTCAGAATAGATTGATCACCGAAAATCTTACAAGAATTTCTCAACAAGCCAATTTTTTTTGCAATGAAGAAGAGACAGACCTAATGTGTTTCTTAAAAGTAAATTTGCTGTAGAAAATCACACCTAAAACTTTAAGTCATGCAAAGTTAAAGAATCATCATCCATGTTGAGATCCGGATGTTGAGAAGCAACTGCTCTTGACCTACTTACAATCCTACTCCGAGTTTTATTAGGATTCAACGTCATGTCACATAATTTGCATCATGCACTAATTTTAGCTAGATCTCTATAGCCTCTGTACCCTGGTCTTCCACTGTCTTGGGTTAAGAGTTCTCTTGTTTGAGGGTACACTCGGGCACGCTATTCTATCTTATTTCTCTCCCGCGTGTTAAATTTTTTATAGTTTATATAGGAGATATTCATTTTAATGTTGTTACTGTAAAATACTTTATTTTTCCTTGTTTTATTTCCTCACTGAGCTATGTTCCCGTTGAAGCCCCTGGGCTTATAGCATCCTGCTTTTCCAACTAAGGTTGTAGCTTACCAAGTAATAATAATAATAATAATAATAATAATGATAATAATAATAACGATATGGAATTGATGCAAATAGAGTAGCATCATATGCATATGTAACAAGCTTGTTTTCTGGGCCTAACAACAGATGTGTATATAATATGAACAGTAATAGGCTAAGAACATTAACCTGAGGAACACCAGATATCGCATCGCTATACTCACCATGGTGCCCATCAACAACTGCTCTTTGCGATCTATTACTTAAAAATTTCATAATGATGCTAAGAAAAGACCCACTCAAACCCAACTGTTTGAAAACAAGAACCTCCTGATTAAAACGATTAAAGGCAGCGCTAAAATCAAGGCTAATCATATGAACTTCCTGACCACAATCACGAAATTTCAGTACATTCTTGGGGATTGTAAGAAGGGCATCACATGCTGCAATGCCTTTAGGAAAGCCGAATTGCAAACTAGGGAACAGATGATTATTTTCAGCAAACCTATTTACATGTTTTGCCAAAAGACGTTCAAAAACTTTAGATACTCTAAATGCACTGAAAGTGCAGACCTCCCAACAGCAGCTTATTTCTCGAAACCAGCTTGCATTAGGGGTTAATTCGGTCGTCCTTATGCTTGATCTTGTCTGTTGACCTAGGAATTTCAAAATTGAAACACTTCCACGTCTAAACAAAACAATTAATCCATGAAAGTTTCACTACTCTATGAGTAAAATTGTGGCTAGGATGTTGTTCACAAAAAAAAAAAAAAAAAAAAAAAAAAAAAAAAAGATTTAAAAAAAAAAACATACAACTGGACAAAGTGAGGCAAAAACATAACCTCTCAACTTCGTTGGCGGAGGTAAATATAGGAGTGATGGAAATTGTGAGGTAATCAGTTGGATATAAGCAACCACAAACATTTACACAGTGGCGTAACATTAACAATTCTCCAACAAGTGCTAAAAGTTCCTCTTGATAACTACGCAAAATGACATAACTTTGGAGCTAAGAAATCTGCAGTCTTTATAAAAAACAAAGGAAAAATACCATTTGGGTCTACACAGGCATAAGCATCAAGGTTCATCAGGAGAGCTTTAATTTCCCGAGATCGAAAAGCTAAAACAGTTAGTTTAGCCCTCGGGAAGATCAAGTTTCTCATTACTCTGTTACAGTCAAACACATCAGCCAAAAGGGTTACCTTTTTCTTTGGACTGGGAGTGACTGAGGCATCTCCTTTAAGTAAAGGAGGAATTGTTGCATCTACACCAAAGAGTGCAGATTTAAAGGTAGCTTACATTCTATGTTCCTGGGTTGTACCAGGAAGGGGTTCTTTTATAGATGATTTGTATTCCGTTTCATTTGAAGTATAAACTCTCAGAGCAACAGCTCTAAGCTAAGTATGGTTATTCCAAGTCAAATCTGGTGTTACCCTTCCAAGATGATAGGCCTACTGCTTCCCCAAATAAACACATCTAAAATCATCATTGAACTAGGGCATGTCTTTCCCTCGGTACATTAGCACACGAGAAGGGATACACCTATAAATTATATTGACTAGATTCTCATTCAAAGTGACAACAGGATCAACACTATTATACAATTGTGAACAATTCAAGTCCAAAAGATCACACAAAGTGCCATTCCAGTCTGCTAAAGATTTTATATAAATCTTACACGAGTATGCTACATCAGGGACAAGCTGCTCAGTCCTAACTAATAATGAAATCCGTGCATGATCAGAAGTCCTGACTGGGGAACCAACCTTACTTGCTATAAAGCCAGGGAAGTCGATGTATACGAGGTCTAAGCAGTTACCAGTAACCAGACCTGTGAGTAGCTTCATTTATGATTTGCTCACTCACAGCTTGATTCAGATCTAAGTCCAAAGCTCTTCAACAAATCTCTCCTCTCTCACACTCTTGTGTATTTTCGGTAACTATTTCAGTCATTAATGAACTATCCACATATTCTGTTTCCCTGAGTATCAGGAGTTCTAAGAGTAATCACTCTGTTTACTCTCTTAAACATTTGTTTTTTCTAAATATCTCTCAACATTCGAAACTTGAATATAAGTATGGAATTGATCACAGCCACAGCGTTATCAAACAATCCATCTCTTGTTAAATTGAAGCTAATTAACAAGAAAACTAAATAGCAAAGAAATGTTACATTTATGTTGGAGCATGAAGTCATCCTTGACCTTTAAAGGGAAAAGTTACTATTAAGGATACATCGAGAGCTATGTCATGCATAAAATGGATGGATCTTCGAAGGAGGTGATTAAAGGTTTAAAGGTCGCTCATGAATGGCAGGGGCAAGGGACAGTACCATTACCCTATCAAGTAAGACAATGCCCTAGAGACTGACCATATATTATTATTATTGTTACTAGCTAAGCTACAACCGTAGATGGAAAAGCAGGATGCTATAAGCCCAGAGGCTCCAACAGGGAAAATAGCCCAGTGAGGAAAGGAAACAAGGAAAATAGAATATTTTAAGAGAAACTTTAAAATAAATATCTCCTATATAAACTATAAAAACTTTAACAAAACAAGAGGAAGAGAAAGTTTACCCTCAAGCAAGAGAACTCTAATCCAAGATAGTGGAAGACCATGGTACAGAGGCTACGGCACTACCCAAGAACAGAACACAATGGATTGATTTTGGAGTGTCCTCCTAGATGAACTGCTTACCGGAGCTAAAGAGTCTCTTCTACCCTTACCAAGAGGAAAGTGGTCACTGAACAATTAGTGCAGTAACCCCTTAAGTGAAGAAGAATTGTTTGATGATCTATGTTGTCAGGTGTATGAGGACAGAGGAGAATATGTAGAGAATAGTGTGGATGTGTGTAAGAACAGGGAAAATGAACCGTAACCAGAGAGAATGATCCAATGTAGTACCATCTGGCCAGTCAAAAGACCCCATAACTATCAAGCGGTAGTATCTCAACAGGTGGCTGGTGCCCTGGCCAACTTACTACCTACACTTACCTACATATGATCAGCGCCTAAGCCCCTTCTCTCAACCCAAGCTAGGACCAAGGAGGGCCAGGCAATGGCTGCTGATGACTCAACAGATAGATTTATAGGCTCACCCAAAACACCCCTTCCTTAGCATACTAGGATGGCGAGGTTGATAAAATGTGAAGAGTTAAAGGAAATTGGGAACAAAAACGTGAGGTGAAAATAAGGAACATCTCCCCAAGCCTATATACTTACGTGGCTGGCTATATATATATATATATAATATATATATATATATATATATATATATATATAGACGTGTAACTACTCGGTCTCTACCCGTCCCTTGGTGGGGTGTGAGGGGGTAGTCGTACTTTGAGAGGGAGGGAGCAGTCCTATTCTGAGTAGAGGGGAACCCCGAAAGGTACGCTCGGAAAGCACAATCTGTGCCCATATCTATCTTAATATTTAGCCGTGATTTTTGGCGGCTGTGGTACACTAGTATTAGATAATAGACAAAAGATATTCATGCTATCGAGATAATCAAACGTAAACTATACTTCGGTAACATAAAGAAATAGAGCAAAATACAAAAATAATGTTATATATATGAGCTATACAGAAAGCAAGAGTAATCTTTTTAACATCTGATATAAAGAAACGATGTTAAAATACCATCTTCAACTATCCATGAACATATTCGGTGGGTAATTTCTTTTGAATTTAAAAACATCAAGTAAAAGTTTCCATAATTATATTCCTGATTATAAAACCCAATAAGAATGAGCACACTATGCAAAGTTAAAGAAACAAAGCGTCAACACCACTGGGAAATATCATAATAAAGTATGATAATTTGACCAACCGCCAACAATTACGTGAACATGTTCACCCGGCTTCTAACTTTTCACTGTTTAGTGTAGACTAACGGTTTTTTTTTTTCACTTCTTTGGCACGATTTGAAGGATGGTGTAGAGTAGTTTTACATTACAACAGATGAAGTGTAACATTATCAAATTAATTATGAGTTGTGGTGACCGATGCGGTAACGTCCCTGAACGCCAGACTGTGACTCGAGTCCCGCTCAAACTAGTTAATTTCTTTGGTCGCTGCAACCTTACCATCTTTGTGAGCTGAGGATGGGGGTTTTGGGGGAGCCTATAGTTCTTTCTGCTGAGTCATCAGCAGCCATTGCCTGGTCCTCCTTGGTCCTAGCTTGGGTGGAGAGGGGGCTTAGGTGCTGATCATATGTATATATGGTCAGACTCTAGGGCATTGTCCTGCTCGATAGGGTAATGCCACTGTTCCTTGCCCCTGCCATTCATGAGCGGCGTTTAAGCATTTAAACATTTAAATAGAAGAAATTGGGTACTGTAATTGATTACGTTAGGGAAATAGTAGATTCTTTAGTTCTCCCAGTGCTACTAAAATATGCATTTGCATGACGTAAATCCAGAAATTTAACACAGAAGTAGATGACTACTAAGCCCAAACGATATAGAGGACAATCATTTCTGTCAGCATATTGAAAAATAGTTTCTTTAACTGATTTGTTTAAAAAAGAACGATCGCTATATACATGGCGTTTTTATTTTCTGTTCCTACATACTTCTCTAATTTGATTAGCCAATGGAGGATTTTCCAGATAACACCGTAATTCAGAGAGAGAGAGAGAGAGAGAGAGAGAGAGAGAGAGAGAGAGAGAGAGAGAGAGAGCGTTGATATTTACAGATCATTTGTTTGTTTAAAGATAACGATCGTTATATGCATTTACTCTTTTATTTCCTATGCTATATACTTATCTCTAATTTGACTATCTCTAGGAGAATTTTCCAGAGAACAGTCATATGAGAGAGAGAGAGAGAGAGAGAGAGAGAGAGAGAGAGAGAGACTTAATTAATTATAACTGGGATTATACATAAAGAAATTTGTAGCCTGAGCTAACACCTTCGACCAACCGAACAAGTACCCGGTTGTCTAGACCGACACGTGGCTCGAATAACCATTTCTTTTCTTTCCCTAAAAAAGCTTTCCATTAAGATAAAATAACAGAGGCAAGCGACCTTCGATGCCTACGACCCAAATGCATTAGGAACGAGTGTTTGTTTGACATTCAATCACCGAGCGAGCGATGCTCTAAACCCCCCCCCCCCCACCCCCACACTTTCGAACCAACCCACTTGTGGTATCTGTGCCATTTAGTGCCATTACGGGCAGAGCGCTTCCGGAATGATCATCCTCAGAGCTACCGAGGTAGGAGAGAGAGAGAGAGAGAGAGAGAGAGAGAGAGAGAGAGAGAGAGAGAGAGAGGTGTATGTCTGGGAGATCAAGGGAACTGAACATAATGATCACAAACCTACCGGGATTTCCCAAACGGTTAAATGGCTTTCCTGTCTGTCTCTATGGGAAGTATGTTGGAATATTAAGTAGATCGATCATTCCACAATCTGGCCATAGCTTGACTACAAACCTGTAAGCGGGGTTTACACGGGTGAGCAGCTCCTCGAGCCTGGTTCGACAACCCTGTGTTGAATTGATGTTCGAGCGTGTAAACGGGCTATTTGGTTGTCGAGCGCGCTCGCCGAACGGCTTGATGAAAGTCAGGCTCATCTTGACTTTTGTGGGCGGAGCTACATTGTTTGACGAACGGTGTGAACGTGTGAACGGGTGTCGAGCATCGAACCTCAGTTGTTAAACTTCTTATTCAAACCTGCTAGAGGAAACATCATCAAAGAAATGAATAATGGCTGCCATTAGTGAAAGTAAGAATGAGAAGGAAGTCATACTTGATTTCATACATGCATATCGAGCTCATCCAGCTTTATGAAAAGTTAAATCAAAAGAGTATTCCAATAAAGTAGCCAGAAACAAGGGAATAGCGGACACTCAGTCTTTCATGTGGAGTTATGGCCTTCCTCATAGTTGTATCTTCATAAGTAATGAAAGGGCTAACACGATTCAGTAGATCAATGTAGTGTCTTCGTCCATACGCAAATAATTGCGCCAGTCATCTGGCTCTAATTTTAAAGCAACAAGCAAGTTGGTATATGAAAATTTCTCTCTTTTGATCTTTCTTTTTTCCTTCTTAGTGCCACTGCTAAATCAATGGCTATCATATCGTCCTGGTCGAGAGACATGTTGACGTTGTTTTAAGCACGAGGCACACTGAGGCTCGATGTACAGTTGTACTGTCTGAAAGCTCTTCGAGCCGTTCTACAAGTAGGTTCGACAACCGGGCTCGGCGACCTGCTTGACCGTGTAAACCCCGAGCCCTATCTATGATGGATAAAGCAAGGCTGTTAGAATATATATATATATATATATATATATATATATATATATATATATATATATATATATATATATATATATATATATATATATATATATATAATGATGTATGAATTATGAAAATGTTGACGGAAATTACTGTTTCATGAGAAAATTAAGAATCCACCTTGCGCTCAAGTGATCTTATGTATGACCAGTAGACCTACCCAAACGGGAAACTAACAAATACATCTAGATTAAAGATATGCCGTATTAGAGAGCATGTAGTATTGCAAACATTAATATGTATTATAAAATAAAACTGAACGTACACAATATGTATAATTATAACGTTTCTTAGTTTAATGGAAATTACAGTATCTCAAAAGTGAATAATTTGGTTGCATGCCACAGTCTACTGACTTATTATTTCCTCTATACTTTCATGGTAAAAAATATCCCCATGTCATGAAATGGTTTACATTTCCGTAAAATAATAATTTCAGATTCAATTTATAAGAAACCAAAACCTAGTCTGGTTACATATGCTGAACGTGTGTTTTTCAAAACCTTAACTGAACTTATGTATACACTGCTCATGCTTGTGTACTCTGAAATACGAAAAAAATTATACCACGAAAATTCATTGATACACTTTCTTGTGGACTATTAAACGCAAATAATTAACATCAATGATACTAAAGTCAATAACTAATACAGTTCACTGGAAATTATAATCTGTACTCGCCACCACATTTGTTTCCCGTAACAAAGCTTAGTTCCACTTCTCTTTTCTAAAAACGCCTTTCTTAGAACCTAAAAGGATTATCGGTAGGATTCTCACCTTTAAGTGTCGTTGGATATGGAAGAGCAAGTTGCTGGCAGATGATCTTGATAATATAGTGAGCCTCTTCATTAGATAAACAAGGAAGTGCTCTGTTCTTAAATCTGCCATAAGTTGATTTCTTTTCTGTAGTAGGCCATTTAAGTGTGGATGCCTCCTCAAAGCACTCGCCATGATTTAGGCCCTAGTTCATATAGTTTCAATGTTATTCTTGCTCTTTTACTTGCATATTTTTCACATTGATTCCTATGTCATGGCGACATCTTGAGGCAATGCCATTTTCATTTTTCTGGGCCTGGTATGTACTCGGACTAGTTTAGCAATACACCGGATTGTTGTACAAACTCTTGCAAAGGACAACCGTGATGTAATAGAAACACAAATAAAATCCGAAGGTTTTGTAAAAACATATATAAAAGTAGACTCTCAAGACTCCGACTCGTGCAAGTGTAAACAAACATACACAAAATAGTGCGGCTGCGCGGCAGCATTTTCTCTAGTACCTAGCAATGGTTGAGAGCAACGGCTTGATTGGCCAAGAGAACACTTCAATGCACCTGATTGGCTGCTTTCATGTAAACTGTCTCCCCATTGGCTAATGACAAAGTCACTCATCAGTGCTCGATGCTGATAGGTCGAGGCGACGGGGAAGGCATTTAAAATTCGTGGGAATCATGAAAGATTGTACCTTATCAGTGCAAAACAAAATTCCAATACAAAACAGGTAATCCATAAGGTAGGAAATACACCAAATAATCTTTTGAAGCTTTATTTTGACCTCTCTCTATACTGCTTTACCGATTCATAAATAGTAATTTCAATTATTTGTAATATGTTTATGCAACTAAAGCACATTCGGTTCTACTTCGGTTAAACACCTGTCTCATAAATCTCGTTTGCAATGCGATGATCTAATGTTAAATTACAAAATCTACACTTTATATTGTGATCCACAACAAGGAAAGTTTCTCTTTTCTTGAGCAAAGTAAAACTAAATTCAGTGATTAATTAGATTATTGAAATAACCACAAAATAATCGTCCACACGATGATCTAATTCCCATTTTCTATAAGTGCACCAAAGTATTGCGTGGATATAAGTATATTTTTCTTGTAAATAACAATCCAACACATGTTATCATCGATATGTTCTTGTCGAACACACACATTATATATATATATATATATATATATATATATATATATATATATATATATATATATATATATATATATATATACTGTATAAAACATGGATTGAGAAACTAAGAAAATTTACGGGTATAAAAACATTATCAAGCGAGGCGCGTGGAAGGACTGTAAAGCCTTGTCCTGCAGTGGACTGGCAACGGCTGATGAAGATGAATATATATATATATATATATATATATATATATATATATATATATATATATATATATATATATATATATATATATATATATATATATATATATGTGTGTGTGTGTGTGTGTGTGTGTGTGTGTGTGTGCGCGTGTGTGTGTATGTGTGTACAACTAGACATAAACGTTGGAAACCAAGAGAGGATATTGATACTTTTTGGGGGAAAATGAGTGTACCGCAGCTGATGGCTCCATCTTGACAGATATATAAAGGATTTTCCTCTATTGAAAATGTTATTTCACGTAGTTTCATATTTTACGTTACTTGATAAAGTCAAACAGTTCTTTATGTAGTCTTCATAATACAAGAAACAACTTTGAATACCTTAAAAACTAAAGTGTTTTTAAACAAGTAAAACCACGAGATGATTCCTTAAATTGAAATATCTCATAAATATCATATGGACAAAACTAATCCTGACTCTCAGATGAGTTTCTAAGGAATGATTTTAAAGATATTTGGAAATTTGAATTTATTTCATAAAAATCGAATTTGTTTCGATGGAGAAATTGGTAACCTTTTGTACTGGTGATAAGAAATTGACTTTAAATTTACTTCTATATGTTTGTATGGGATTGTAATGGCCTATTGGAAACGTCTCTGCCTGACGACCTGATGTATGGGGGTTCGAGACCTGCACAAGATCCATAGTTTCTTGTACTGTCTTCCATCTCACGAAACTTGTGAGTTAGGGATGGGGATGCCTATAGATCTACCTACTGAGTCATCAGTAGCGATTGCTTGGCCCTCCCAGGTCCCACCTTGGGTGGAGACAGGGCTTGTGCGCTATTTTTCATAGATTGTATATGAAAGATTTATTTTAATCTTATTATTGCTCTTAAATTCTAATAGTTTTCCTTATTTCCTTTCCTCACTAGGCTAGTTTCCCTGTTGGAGTTCTTGGGTTTATAGCATTCTGCTTTTCCAACTAGGGTTGTAGCTTAGCAAGTAATAATAATAATAATAATAATAATAATAATAATAATAATAACATATGGCCAGTGTCTAGGGTATTGCCTTTATAACATACTGTACAGTCTTGTCTTTAAGAATAAATGTGGGTACATTTAATGTAAAAATCTTATTCAAATGAACATTTCAGAGAACTACTTCATAAAAAAAACGAAATATCTAAATCTATATTTATACAGATGCCCAAGTATTTTATCAAAGAAATGGTTCTAATTAAATGAAAATAAACTTATAGAAAGAAAGCCAAAGAATACAGCACCCAAGCTATGAAATTGAGATACGACAAAAAGAGAGAAAAAAAAATAACATTTTGTATCTTGTGATAGACTTGTTCTTTGAAGCTACCAAGGAAAAAAAAAAAAAAAAACTTTCAAAGTACATCACACTCACAATGGACAAAGATTGATAGGCCAAAGAGAATCAGACAAGGCAGTAAAGCAATTCAGACTATGGCTATCTAAAGGTTTAAAGGTTGCTCATAGATGGCAGAGACAAGAGACATGACTCTGCCCTAGGAGGACTGCAATAGAGACTACCCATATCTGCATGTGACCAGCGTCCAAACCTTCTCTCCACCAAAGCTAGGACCACGGAGGACCAAGCAATTGCTGCTGATTACTCAGCATGCAGACATATAAGCTCGCCTAATCACTCCATTCTTAGCTCACAAGGATGGTGATGATGCAGATTCTACCAGCAACAATTGACCTTAAGTGGGTCTCGAACCCTAGTCCAGCACATCACCAGGCAAGGACATTTCCAAAAGGCTACCACAACCATAAAATGAGACAATGTAGTAATATCATATATGTTCAACAACGGCGTGTCGCCAGATTATAAAAACAAATGAATCAATTACGTTTCATTATAATTAGGCGGGGCAGCCCATACTAGGTTGGTTTGCTGTGGCTGATCAGGCTAAAGTCTCCACTATCACCAAATCACAAAGGAGTGCGTGGTGATGAAAATGGCCTAACCCTAGGCATAACTGAGGACAGGTCTGAGGACTTTGTCCGGCAGCGAACAAGAAACAACTATATTTGTTGTTGTTGTTGTTGATGTGGTTGTTGTTGTTGTTGGTGTGGTTGTTGTTGTTGTTGTTGATATTGTATTTGAGATTACTGAGTTGGTACGACTGCATTATGACTCAACGCTTTAAAACATTAGTCACAGCAAATTTCTTTATTTGAATTTCACTAATCAGACCGCAGACTTTTGAAATGAAATCTTATTTTTTGGAGAGAGAGAGAGAGAGAGAGAGAGAGAGAGAGAGAGAGAGAGAGAGAGAGAGAGAGAGAGAGAGAGAGAACAATGTAAATAATGCAATGGTTCTATCAAACAAACTCTCCTATTTACTAAAAGTGTACAAAAGGCTTTACAATTCTTTATCATCTTCACAATTGGGATAAATACTTAAAATATACAATAACAACAAATGCAGCCATTTTTACTCCATTGCAGGAAAACGTCCTCAGACATGTCAATTCATGTCTGGGGTTTAACCAGATTTCATCACCACGCTGGCCATTGCGGAATGGTGATGGTGGGATACTTTCGTCTGATCGCTCACAGCAAAACAATTTAATATGAGTGGCCCTGGCTATAGTCAATTCTTTTTAGTGTGAGGCAGATTTGCACAGGCTCGCTGGGGTGCCCTTTTAGCTCGGAAGAAGTTCTCTGCTCGCTGATTGGTTGGACAAGATAATTCTAATCAATCAGATAGCAGGAAACTTTTCCAAGCTAAAAGGGCACCGCTGCCAATCGGTGCAAATGCGCCTCATTATATAAAAAAAAAAAAAAAAAAAAAAAAAAAAAAAAAAAAAAAAGGAGTATAGTACAGATTTGCTGATCATGGTGATCCCTAAACCCTTTCAGCGCATTAAGGTATCCCCACACAGAAATGGTAAAATGTACAATCCTTGTGGATATATAGACTTCCTGGTAATCATTTTTAACACCCTTTGATAACTCCAACCTATGTAATAAGATAAGCTATCTCTGAACACGTTGACCTGAATGGATTATATGATAAACTTCACTGCACGATTGGATTTACAATCAAATCACTTTAGGGAATTATTCCTGGTTATCAAATAAATCCCCTCTAAGTCCTTTAGTATTGGTTTTAAAGTTCCCGTTTTCGTCAATAACCTCAAGTTAATTGAAGTGAACTATGATTTATTACTACTGTTAAAAGTAGGAATAAAATATATTTTTTTTATATATTTGCATATATACATATGTATATATGCATATAAAGAGTACATATATATACATACACACACGTATAGAGAGAGAGAGAGAGAGAGAGATAGAGGAGAGAGAGAGAGAGAGAGAGAGAGAGAGAGAGAGAGAGGAGAGAGAGAGAGAGAGAGAGAGAGATCCGAAAATAAAAGTTGCAGGGAAACTGTGCCATAATATCGACAAAAACGATAGAAATATCCCGGAATACAAATTTTGTCTTTTAATTAAAACATCTTATAATGAATGAATCCATAAAATGTTATTATATTACTTTATTGATTGTTTTTAGAATTAATAATGATTATTTCAGGATGAATATAAACGAATAATTATTTCAGAAAGAGTTCCAATGAATAATGTTTTTAATAATAAGAATATTTAAAAATATTATGAATAAAATGATCCTGGAAGAGAGAGAGAGAGAGAGAGAGAGGAGAGAGAGAGAGAGAGAGAGAGAGAGAGAGAGAGAGAGAGAGAGAGGAGAGAGAGAGAGAGAGAGCAAATATTGCCTTTTCATTAAAATATCTGATATGAATGTATACATACAATAGTATTACTTCGTTGATTTCTTTTTAAGATGGATAGTTTTTATTTCAGGATGAATATCAATGAAAAATATTTTTTATAATAAAAACATTCAAAATTAACCCCATAGAGAGAGAGAGAGAGAGAGAGAGGAGAGAGAGGAGAGAGAGAGGAGAGAGAGGAGAGAGAGAGAGAGAGAGAGAGAGAGAGAGAGAGAGTCCCGAATGTAAAAAGCTACAGGGCAATTGCCCAAATTTCGGCCATTCGTGGCTACCTAATCAATCTTTATTGATATACATATCTAAAGTTATGATATAGAGGAATTACAAGAAAGGTGACAAATACCATCGAGTTTTCTTCATTATTAAATGACGATCTATTTCAACGTTGTTATTGATCATAAGATATTTTATTTTCTTGATTCGTTACTTCTATATATATATATATATATAATATATATATATATATATATATATATATATATATAATATATATATATATATGTAATATATATATATATATATATATATATATATATATATATATATATATATATATATATATATATATATATATATCAAAAATATATATTCTCATGAATGATTCAAAAGATAGATTATCAAAGAGATTAAAGTCTTTGCTTTTTCACAAGAATTTAATATGAAAAAAAAAAGAATGATAACCAAAATGCAGATATTGCAATGTAATTTTTAAAGCATTCAAGAAAACTTTCACCGTGATATAGGAAAAAAAAGTGAACTTGATCAAATTCTTCAGCACCATATATTAAAGAAACATTAACCTTTACAATGTTCATATCGGGTTTTGATAGATGAAACCGACACTTAAATTTCCCTTGTGTGTTATTTTGAAATCCCTTATCAGCATTCTATTTTACCGCGTCTTATCTTGAAACTTTAATGGCGTAACTTTTGATATGGTAAACCTTATTATAAAGGATCTGCCATATTATCCCCTATCTGTACAGTTCCCAAAACCGAAGTTTGTCCTGCAGGACACCAAAGGAGAAAGGTAATATACTCGGGAAGGGGCTTCCCGGTAGGCTTAAGATTCGCCTTTGATGTGAAGGAAGTTTTTGAAGGAAGTTTTTGAAAGAAATTTCATGATTACATCTATAGGCGAAGAGGATTGGCCATAGGGTTAGATTTCATATTGGTGTTTTATATGGTTGATGTATATATGTATATATACTGTATGTATATTTTTATTTATATGTATATATATATAGTATATATATAGATATACCTACATACATACATATATATATGTATGTAATAATATATATATACACACACACATATATATATATATTATATATGCGTATATATAATATATATATATATATATATATATATATAATATATATATATATATATATATATATATGTATATATATAGTATATATATATATAGGTATATATACGTACATATACTGTATATGTATGTATGTATATATATATATATATATATATATATATATGTATATATATAGTATATATATAGGTATATATACGTACATATACTGTATATGTATATATATATATATATATATATATATATATATATATATATATATATATATGTATATATACATATGTATACATATGTATGTATATATATCTATATATAATGTATATATAAATATATGTATATATATACATATATACTGATATATTTATATATATACATAAAAGATAATCAATAACAAATGCAGCAATGTCTAGTCCTCTGCAGGATAAAGGCCTTAGTCATGTTCTTGGTCATCTTTGGAGTTTGGCCATTTTCATCAACAACACTTGGCAATGCGGATTGAAGATTTTGGGAGACTTTAGTTTGATCGCTCACAGCAAACCAACCTAGTATGGGTGACCCTGACTAGCACAGCTTTGCTGATTATTTCAATACGTAATCCGGTTCATCGCGTTAAGGTATCTTTATTTTCAGTTACTCTGTTATCATAAAGGAAGAAAGATAAACGTTAGTAAAAAAAATTATTAATCAAGTGGCTGGTTAGTTTTCCTAAACTTGAATGAAAATGATTGAAATTGGCAAAAAGGCTTAAAATGAAAATGCCTGTTACAACGGATGAACATAAGTCAGACTGAGTACAAAATTCTGCAGCTTTATTCATTGAGGATAAGAAAGCAGCAACCAACACACAACGGAATCTACATCATTATTTTTCATTTGTTTTTCGCCTAAGAATTCTACGTTGCTGGATGTGTAAACAGTTGTCTGGGACCACCCTACAGTCACTACCCAAGGCCCATCATCAGCGTTCTAACTTTAGATGAAATGAGAAAAAAATAGATCCAGCTCTCTTGGATACACTTATGAGGAGTCCAGGAAAACTTTAGGGTGAATTTAAGTTCTTATTACTACAAGGTATTACATATTCCAGAGATTTTAATCACTATTCATTATATTTCGACTGTTACGGGAAAAATAAACAGAATTGAAATATCAGGATAGCAGTCATTTTTAAGACTTGAAAGATATTTATAGCTTATAATCTACATATAGGAAGGTGGAGGCTTTTTTTTTTTAAAATTCTAATGACCAACAATTAACAAGAAATATATATGAATTTATACTGAAAGTACGTAGATGACCATAAGCAAATAAAGTAATTTACGATGTAATATTTCATTGGCACAAGACAAGAACTAACATTCTGCAAATGTGAACAGAGATCTGCATAATTAACATTCGTTGTGCGAAAAAAGGCGTAGTTTCCGCAGTTAATTAACGAATATAATGAGTATCTATTTAATATTTATTTTTGTGTTAAACTACATTCCACGACCAAGGTTAAAGGAATAATTTTCCCCTTGGGGAAAACTGTGTTCTTTATTACTCCATTAACACCTGAGTTATATCGTTGCTTTTCTGGGATAATATTATCTTATGAGGTTATAACATGTGTGCATCACTACTTAAAAACGGACCTCTCTCTCTCTCTCTCTCTCTCTCTCTCTCTCTCTCTCTCTCTCTCTCTCTCTCTCTCTCTCTCCTCTCTCATATATATATATATATATATATATATATAATATATATATATATATATATATATATATATATATTACATATTATATACTATATATATATACATATATATATATATATACTATATATATATATATATATATATAATATATATATATATATATATACATATATATATATATATATATATATATATATATATATATATATATATATATATATATATATATATATATACAGTATATATGATAAATTTTGCACATTTAGACGTGTTTTCATATATAAATAAGCCATATATATTTGATACATTAATGTCTGGATTCTCTTAACGACCTCGAGATCAGAGCCCCAGGCGAAATCACAAAAGACAAGAGCTTATGACCGGCCTGGAGTCGAACCCCTGGTCCGCCAAACTTGTATAGACAGTGACTTACCCACTTGGCCACAAAGAAAGATAAAAGTCAATGACAATTCTTCTGTACTTATACTGTTGAATTCAGGTTTTTTATACTTAGAATTGAAATCAACCCATCTTCACCATCGTAGCTAATTTTTTTTTTTTTACTTCGCATTCGATTAATGATATATATATATATATAATATATATATATATATATATATATATATATATATATATATATATATATATTTATTTGTGTGTGTGTTTGTGCATATGCATATATATATATATATATATATATATATATATATATATATATATATATATATATATATATATATATATATATATATATATATATATATATATACACACATATGACCTGTGCAGACGGATAACGAGATGTCGGCATATGGGTTTATCTTCATTTATTACAAAAGGTTCGTTCGTAAGTACATAATACAAAACTACCCTCTCAGGTGAGGGACTTGTAAACTCGAGTGCTCACTTGCAACTAACTACTGCCTTCGCTCCCAAAATGCAACCACTGCAAAACATGCTGACACATAGGTTTTCGTGGAATACTCATGAATATTGAGTTAATTTACCTTGGGATATATACATGAATTAGGACATTACTCGCCCCCCCGCCCCCCTCACTCCGGGAGGTGGTGCACACCTTGCCGTCACTAGTCAATGATATATGGAGGACATTCCCGGAATAGGCATAGCATGTACTAAATAGAAATGCATCATAATATATGTATATATAGAAATCACCCCAAAAAACAACACATCTTCCACAAAAAAAATGAAAAATTAAATATTACATGTAAAATAATTCCACTCACTTCTTCTTAATACCTATGCAACCAAAACACAGAATACCCAAAGTGAATAAAAAAATCATAACATCAGATCTACATAACCTCATCAATAACCTCCCACTGGTTGCGGGCAATACGGGCTTCTTGGGCGGGACAGGGGTAGGAATAGATATTCCTTCATCCCTCGATTTTTATTTGTTCGGGATAACGGCACAATTTCGCAACACAACTCACCAACACAATTTCACCATTTATTTAAATCACTACAATACTTGCATTTGCAACTTTCAACCGTTGGCCACAAGCCGTTTTCCCAAGAAAATCATTCATCTTCCCGCCCTTCTCTTATAACATCAAGTATAAGGTATTCACATCTACGCATTCTCTAACACTGCCTATCCTCAAGGCTGAACATTAATCCTGCAGCCACTTGCCATTCGGGAACCGCCCCGGCCCCAGCAACCAGGAATCATATAAATACATGAATAATACAGCATCAGCCTGACGGATCTCACTTGACCTATTTATCTCTTGATTATTTTTAGGTTTCACTCAGCAATGTTATATGTATTTCCACACTCAGCAAAATTACCACAACATTTTACGTATAATTTTAGCATCAACATAACACAGAGAGAGCATCAGCTACCTTGTTGGCTTTACCTTCTATGTGGTGAAAACCCTTTATATTGAACTCTAACAATCTCTCAATCCATCTCAGTTGAGGAGAGGTCAAATCATTTTTATAATACTAATCACGTAAGGGGCGATGATCACTTTCCAACTCAATTGACTGACCTAATAAAAAGAACCGATGCCTCTCTAGAACCCACAGAATAGCCAAAGCCTCCCGATCGAATGTACTATAATTCTTTTCTGGCCCTTTTAACGTCCGGGAGGCAAAACAAATGGGTCTCTCTCTGCCTTTACAATCTCGTTAAGAAAATACGCCACTAATAGCTACGCTACTCGCATCTGTTGTCACTAAAAAACGGGCGATCAAATCTAGGATATGTGAGTAATTCATTGCTAGTTAAGACATCTTTCAAACGGTTAAAGGCCCTTTCTTCTTCCCCTCACCAATTTATTACTTTTTTTTTCTTTAAAGTATTTGTGGGTCTAGCTATCTCGCCAAAAACCTCTTATGAATTTACGGTAATACCCAGCGAGCCCAAGGAACCCAGCTACTTCCTTAGAGTTACGTGGCCTGGGGAAATCTAGATACCTTCTGGGGTTATTATGTGACCTAAAAATTCGACCTGTTTATAGAAAAATTTGCACTTTGACAAATTTATTTTCATACCATTACGTCACATTGCTTCTAAAACTTTGTGAATATATTATTATGTTCTTCGGCCGTTTTCCCTGTAATTATGATATCATCTAAATGAACAAGAACATTAGGGCCAATTAAGGGTGACATAACCCCCCCCCCCCCCCCGACATCATTACACTAGAAAAATTACTTGGAGCATTTTTAACACCGAAAGGAAGAAAATTAAACTAAAATAATTGATCGTTAGCTATAAATGCCGTTTTACATTTACTGTCTTCCTGAATGGGTATTTGATAGTATCCAGATTTTAAATCAACAGTTGCAAAATATTTGCTATCCCGTGCTTTCACAAGTAATTCTTCGATTGAGGGCAATGGGAATGCATTATCCCTTAGTGACTGCATTCAACTTCCTATAACCAACAAAACAATCTTACCGAGCCATCCTTTTTCCTAACAGCTACAACTGGAGAACCCCAGGGGGATTCGCTCTCCTCGATTATCCCTTGTTCCCTTAATTTATTAATTTCCCTTTCTATCTCTCTCTGGAAATGGATAGGTATCTTGTAAGGCCTTGACCTGATCGGCTCCACCTGTCTAGTTTCAATGCAAAAGGGAAATCGATCAATCCTCCCTGGTGGCTCATCTCTAATTGCAATTACATCGAATAATTATTGACAATGTCACTAACTACAGGCTGATATTCTGAGGGACATAATTTTCGCGCTTGCATAATCAAATTCTGAGTGCGTTCGTCTGTGCGGGTTGGAGTTGTGGCTCCCAACATCCCATTATAAGCAATTTCACATGACTAATTCACACACAGAATCAATTCCTAAAACAACTCTTATTTGACAAACTAACTATCGTTATATCAGCTCTTGTTCTCTTTAATTTCTGTCAAGCCCTCTAATATCATATGGGCCCAATTGTCATGGGGTTTAACAACTACCTTGGGTCCTTCCGCAAGAGGGCGACATTGGGTCACAGATATGGTCGTAAGGGTCTGGGGGTACAACCCTTCTCTCTCAGGTACAGCTGTTAGCCTACTTAAATGTCTCTCTGAGCTAACACACACACTTACTGTCTCACGACTTTCTATCGGCAAAATGTACCCTCCTGCTTTTACTGTTAGTGTAACTTTTCCCCCCAAAATGCAAATTTGATTATTAGATATAAAGTTTATTCCCAGGATAGCGTTGATTCCTGGAATTCCCAAGGTGGGCAAGACAAAAAAAAAATCAAGTGTGAACTCCACAGACCCCACCTTAAAACTGGACGATTGATGTATGGTTTATGTGTAGTTTATTTCCTCCTAGTGTGTCAAGAACAATGGATGCCGCTGGCTGTAGTGGATTTGAGGAGAATTTTTTTTTCAACCAATGAAACACTGGCTCCTGTGTCAATCAGCGTTCGTATGGATTTATCTTGCAGGTCGATCCTAACTGCTAACACTCCCAGATAGTCATTACAAGATATGGGGCACGGGCCAATGACCTCAGCCGCCAAAACCCGCTGCCCCCTAGTCATCTCCCTAGTGATGCGAGGGTGAGGTCGGGGGGTACCGATGGAGGTCCCAGTGCCTGCTCTGTCACGTCTGTCGTCACTGCTTCCTCGGCTACTGCTTGTGATGTCATGCAGGGGGGGGGGGGGGGGGGCATCGAACTCCCTCATCTCCCCATTCCTCTGTTCCCTTTTCCTCGCACGTTGGGTGGGGGGAGGTGTGCGTGTACCCCAACACGCCCGCCCTGGGCGTTTTTTGCTGGGAACTTTCGAGACCAATGACCGTAGGTCTAGCAAGTGTAACAGCGGGGGGGTTCCTT
>NC_090735.1:53408640-53411140 GCF_036898095.1 Palaemon carinicauda
TAAGTGTGTGTGTTAGCTCGGAGAGACATTTAAGTAGGCTAACAGCTGTACCTGAAAGAGGAGAAGGGTTGTACCCCCAGACCCTTACGAGCATATCTGTGACCCAATGACGCCCTCTTACGGAAGGAACCAAGGTAGTTGTTAAACCCCATGACAATTGGGCACATATGATATTATAGGGCTTGACAGAAATTAAAGAGAACAAGAGCTGATATAACGATAGTAGTTTGTCTAATAAAAGAGTTGTTTTAGGAAGTGTTTCTGTGTGTGAATCAGTCATGTGAAATTGCTTAGAATGGGATGTTGGGAGCCACAACTCCAGCCCGCACAGACAAACGCACTCAGAATTTGATTATGCAAGCGCGAAAATTATGTCCCTCAGAATATCAGCCTGTAGTTAGTGACATTGTCAATAATTATTCCGATGTAATTGCAATTAGAGATGAGCCACCAGGGAGGATTGATCGATTTCCCTTTTGCATTGAAACTAGACAGGTGGAGCCGATCAGGTCAAGGCCTTACAAGGTACCTATTCATTTCCAGAGAGAGATAGAAAGGGAAATTAATAAATTAAGAGAACAAGGGATAATCGAGGAGAGCGAATCCCCCTGGGGTTCCCCAGTTGTAGCTGTTAGGAAAAAAGATGACTCGGTAAGATTGTTTGTTGGTTTTAGGAAGTTGAATGCAGTCACTAAGGATAATGCATTCCCTTTGTCCTCAATCGAAGAATTACTTGTGAAAGTACGGGATAGCAAATATTTTACAACTGTTGATTTAAAATCTGGATACTATCTAATACCTATTCAGGAAGACAGTAAATGTAAAATGGCATTTATAGCTAACGATCAATTATTTTAGTTTAATTTTCTTCCTTTCGGTGTTAAAAATGCTCCAAGTAATTTTTCTAGTGTAATGATGTCGGTTTTGTCACCCTTAATTGGCCCTAATGTTCTTGTTCATTTAGATATCATAATTACAGGGAAAACGGCCGAAGAACATAATAATAATAATCACAAAGTTTTAGAAGCATTGTGACGTAATGGTATGAAAATAAATTTGTCAAAGTGCAAATTTTTCTATAAACAGGTCGAATTTTTAGGTCACATAATAACCCCAGAAGGTATCTAGATTTCCCCAGGCCACGTAACTCTAAGGAAGTAGCTGGGTTCCTTGGGCTCACTGGGTATTACCGTAAATTCATAAGAGGTTTTTGGCGAGATAGCTAGACCCACAAATGCTTTAAAGAAACAAAAAGTAATAAATTGGAGAGGGGAAGAAGAAAGGGCCTTTAACCGTTTGAAAGATGCCTTAACTAGCAATGAATTACTCACATATCCTAGATTTGATCGCCCGTTTTTAGTGACAACAGATGCGAGTAGCGTAGCTATTAGTGGCGTATTTTCTTAACGAGATTGTAAAGGCAGAGAGAGACCCATTTGTTTTGCCTCCCGGACGTTAAAAGGGCCAGAAAAGAATTATAGTACATTCGATAGGGAGGCTTTGGCTATTCTGTGGGTTCTAGAGAGGCATCGGTTCTTTTTATTAGGTCAGTCAATTGAGTTGGAAAGTGATCATCGCCCCTTACGTGATTTGTATTATAAAAATGATTTGACCTCTCCTCAACTGAGATGGATTGAGAGATTGTTAGAGTTCAATATAAAGGGTTTTCACCACATAGAAGGTAAAGCCAACAAGGTAGCTGATGCTCTCTCTGTGTTATGTTGATGCTAAATTTATACGTAAATTGTTGTGGTAATTTTGCTGAGTGTGGAAATACATATAACATTGCTGAGTGAACCTAAAAACAATCAAGAGATAAATAGGTCAAGTGAGATCCGTCAGGCGGATGCTGTATTATTCATGTATTTATATGATTCCTGGTTGCTGGGGCCGGGGCGGTTCCCGAATGGCAAGTGGCTGCCGGATTAAAGTTCAGCCTTAAGGATAGGCAGTGTTAGAGAATGCGTAGATGTGAATACCTTATACTTGATGTTATAAGAGAAGGACGGGAAGATGAATGATTTTCTTGGGAAAACGGCTAGTGGCCAACGGTTGAAAGTTGCAAGTGCAAGTATAGTAGTGATTTAAATAAATGGTAAAATGGTGGTGGTGAGTTGTGTTGTGAAATTGTGCCGTTATCCCGAACAAGTAAAATCGAGGGATGAAGGAATATCTATTCCTACCCCTGTCCCGCCCAAGAAGCCCGTATTGCCCGCAACCAGTGGGAGGTTATTGATGAGGTTATGTAGATCTGATGATATGATTTTTTTATTCACTTTGGGTATTCTGTGTTTTGGTTGCATAGGTATTAAGAAGAAGTGAGTGGAATTATTTTACATGTAGTATTTCATTTTTCATTTTTGTGTGTGGAAGATGTGTTGTTTTTTTGGGGTGTTTTCTATATATACATATATTATGGTGCATTTCTATTTAGTACATGCCATGCCTATTCCGGGAGTGTCCTCCATATATCATTGACTAGTGAGGGCAAGTATGCACC
>NC_090735.1:53416140-53418640 GCF_036898095.1 Palaemon carinicauda
GTAGAATTATCTTGTCCAACCAATCAGCGAGCAGGGAAGTTTTTCCGAGCTAAAAGGGCACCCCAGCGAGCCTGTGCAAATCTGCCTCACACTAAAAAGAATTGACTATAGTCAGGGCCACTCATATTAAGTTGTTTTGCTGTGAGCGATCAGACGAAAGTATCCCACCATCACCATTCCGCAATGGCCAGCGTGGTGATGAAATCTGGTTAAACCCCAGACATGAATTGACATGTCTGAGGACGTTTTCCTGCAATGGAGTAAAAATGGCTGCATTTGTTGTTATTGTATATTTTAAGTATTTATCCCAATTGTGAAGATGATAAAGAATTGTAAAACCTTTTGTACACTTTTAGTAAATAGAAGAGTTTGTTTGATAGAACCATTGCATTACATTATTTACATTGTTCTCTCTCTCTCCTCTCTCTCTCTCTCTCCTCTCTCTCCTCTCTCTCTCTCTCTCCTCTCTCTCCTCCTCTCTCTCTCCAAAAAATAAGATTTCATTTCAAAAGTCTGCGGTCTGATTAGTGAAATCCAAATAAAGAAATGTGCTGCGACTAATGTTTTAAAGCGTGGAGTCATAATGCAGTCGTACCTACTCAGTAATCTCAAATACAATATCAACAATAACAACAACAACCACATCAACAACAACAACAACAAATGTAGTTGTTTCTTGTTCGCTGCCGGACAAAGTCCTCAGACCTGTCCTCAGTTATACCTAGGGTTAGGCCATTTTCATCACCACGCACTCATTTGTGATTTGGTGATAGTGGAGACTTTAGCCTGATCAGCCACAGCAAACCAACCTAGTATGGGCTGCCCCGCCTAATTATAATGAAACGTAATTGATTCATTTGTTTTTATAATCTGGCGACACGCCGTTGTTGAACATATATGATATTACTACATTGTCTCATTTTATGGTTATGGTAGCCTTTTGGAAATGTCCTTGCCTGGCGATGTGCTGGACTAGGGTTCGAGACCCACTTAAGGTCAATTGTTGCTGGTAGAATCTGCATCATCACCATCCTTGTGAGCTAAGAATGGAGTGATTAGGTGAGCTTATATGTCTGCATGCTGAGTAATCAGCAGCAATTGCTTGGTCCTCCGTGGTTCTAGCTTTGGTGGAGAGAAGGTTTGGACGCTGGTCATATGCAGATATGGGTAGTCTCTATTGCAGTCCTTCTAGGGCAGAGTCATGTCTCTTGTCTCTGCCATCTATGAGCAACCTTTAAACCTTTAGATAGCCATAGTCTGAATTGCTTTACTGCCTTGTCTGATTCTCTTTGGCCTATCAATCTTTGTCCATTGTGAGTGTGATGTACTTTGAAAGTTTTTTTGTTTTTTTTTTCCTTGGTAGCTTCAAAGAACAAGTCTATCACAAGATACAAAATGTTATTTTTTTTCTCTCTTTTTGTCGTATCTCAATTTCATAGCTTGGGTGCTGTATCCTTTGGCTTTCTTTCTATAAGTTTATTTTCATTTAATTAGAACCATTTCTCTGATAAAATACTTGGGCATCTGTGTAAATATAGATTTAGATATTTCGTTTTTTTTATTAAGTAGCATTCTTAAATGTTCCTTTGAATCAAATATGTTATTATTATTATTATTATTATTATTATTATTATTATTATTATTATTATTACTTGCTAAGCTACAACCCTAGTTGGAAAAGCAGGATGCTATAAGCCCAAGAACTCCAACAGGGAAACTAGCCTAGTGAGGAAAGGAAATAAGGAAAAACTATTAGAATTTAAGAGCAATAATAAGATGAAAATAAATCTTTCATATACAAACTATAAAAAATAGCGTACAAGCCCTGTCTCCACCCAAGGTGGGACCTGGGAGGGCCAAGCAATCGCCGCTGATGACTCAGTAGGTAGATCTATGAGCATCTCCATCCGTCACAAGTTTCGTGAGATGGAAGACAGTACAAGAAGTTATGGAGCTTGTGCAGGTCTCGAACCCCCAGTCCATCAGATCGCCAGGGCAGGGAAGTTTCCAATAGGCCACCACAATCACATACAAACATATAGAAGTAAATTTAAGGTCAATTTCTTATCACCAGTACAAAAGGTTACCAATTTCTCCATCGAAACAAATTCGATTTTTATGAAATAAATTCAAATTTCCAAATATCTTTAAAATCATCCCTTAGAAACTCATCTGAGAGTCAGGATTAGTTTTGTCCATATGATTTTTATGAGAGATTTCAAATTAAGGAATCATCTTGTGGTTTTACTTGTTTAAAAATACTTTAGTTTTTAAGGTATTCAAAGTTGTTTCCTGTATTATGAAGACTACATAAAGAACTGTTTGACTTGATCAAGTAACGTAAAATATGAAACTACATGAAATAACATTTTCAATAGAGCAAAATCTTTTATATATCTGTCAAGATGGAGCCATCAGCTGCGGTACACTCATTTCCCCCCCAAAAGTATCAATATCCACTCTTGGTTTCCAATATTTATGTCTAGTTGTACACACATAC
>NC_090735.1:53421140-53461140 GCF_036898095.1 Palaemon carinicauda
GTTCTGTATACCTTTACGCTGCCACGGGACCTAGCTCTTGTTCGTTTGTATGTCTGTTTTCATCTTACTTGGCTCCGCCCCATTGCGTAATGTGACAATATTTGCTTGAATGCGCATTTGCTCCTCCCACTAATGTCGCTCCTCCAATCTAAATACTACTGGGTTCTTTTCAAGGGTTATTATTGGACGATTCATTGGTCTCTCAGTCTTGTTTCAAGGATCTGTTTTTCGTGCAATATAACATTGTAAACGATAGTATTTTGTTTTTTTTCCCTATTTCATTATGGGAGAAACCCGTGATTGTCGTTTGTTTTCGGTTTTCAAAAGTTCCGGTTTCTATATTTTCAGCACACGTCACTTAACTGTCATGGATCCTCCGGTACGGTTGTGTGAAATATGTCGTTATTCCAATTTTGATGTGGTCGGCCGATTTCATGGGAATTATAATGGAACTCCTGAAGTAGTGAATCGTTTTCTAAGGGAGCATTCCGTATTACCTTTAAGTGTCCAGTGTGGTAAATGTGATTCGCCTTTACATTTTCGTTGCGAATATTTCAGGCAGTATTTGTCCCGGTTCATTTTTATACATAAATACCCTGAGGAGGAGCTGCTCCATCATTTTTTTATTGCAGCCAGTAAATTGTATCCTCCCCAATCAGAGGCTGAACGTATTCCAGTACTTGATGATTCAGAAGAGGGTCAACCACAAAGTTCCACATCTTCATCGTCATCTTCCGTTTAAGGTAAGAAGTGATTTAACAAAATATATATATTCAAATTTACCCCTGGTTAAAGGGGGGGGTCGCAGGGGGGGCAAAGCCCCCCCCCCCGGTAGGGGTACAGGGTCCCTAGGTTAGGTTAGGTGGGTTTGTTAGGTTCTGTGGTGCCCTGAAAATTACTGTGGCCTTAAGGGGGGGGTCGCAGGGGGTGGGGGTGCTTCCCCCCCCCGGTAGGGGTACAGGGCCCCTAGGTTAGGTTAGGTGGGTTTGTTAGGTTCTGTGGTGCCTTGAAAATTACTGTGGCCATAAGGGGGGGTTGCAGGGGGGGCGAAGCCCCCCCCCCAGTAAGGGTACAGGGCCCCTTGGTTAGGTTAGGTGGGTTTGTTAGGTTCTGTGGTGCCCTGAAAATTACTGTGGCTTTAAGGGGGGGGTCGCTGGGGGGCCCTAACCCCCTCCCCCCGGTTGGCCTAGTTAGGGGTATGGGGGAGGGGTGCTGGAACATTAATTATTCATTTATTGCAAATATCATTCAATGCCCCAACACCCTCCCCACCCCCTTCCCCCACCCAAAACCCCGGTTCCCAAAGGGTGTCCCCCATAATTGGTGGGATGAACTAGGGTTTACATAGTAAATCTCTAAATCGGTTGGTTTGCAGTCAAAATAAACGTTAAATTCATTGAAACCACACTATTTCTGATGCAACAAATATATTTTTATTGCATTTTTCCAAATTTGGCTGAAACTAAAAATTTACCAATTATGCATATTTTGTACGTTCAGTTTTATTTTAAGATACTTATTAATGTTTGTAATACTACATGCTGTTAAATACGGCATACGTTTAATCTAGATGTATTAGTTGGTTAGTTTCCCGTTTGGGTAGGTCTACCGGTCATACGTAAGATCACTTGAGCGCAAGGTGGATTCTTAATTTTCTCATGAAACAGTAATTTCCGTCAACATTTTCATAATTCATACATCATTATATATATATATATATATATATATATATATATATATATATATATATATATATATATATATATATATATATATATATATATATATATATATATATATATATATATATATATATATATATATATATATATATATATATATTCCAGCAGCCTTGCTTTATCCATCATAAGGCTCAATACTACTGTATTCTAAAGGTTTGTAGTCAAGCTATGGCCAGATTGTGGAATGATCGATCTACCTAATATTCCAACATACTTCCCTTATAGACAGACATGAAAGCCATCTAACCGTTTGGGAAATCCCGGTAGGTTTGTGATCATTATGTTCAGTTCCCTTGATCTCCCAGACATACTCTCTCTCTCTCTCTCTCTCTCTCTCTCTCTCTCTCTCTCTCTCTCTCTCTCTCTCTCTGTAGCTCTGTGGATGATATTCCGAAAGCACTCTGCCCGTAATGGCACTAAATGGCACAGATACCACAAGGCACAAGTGGGTTGGTTTGAAAGTGGGTTCAGGGGGGGGGGGGGTCGCGGCGTTATTAGAGCAACGCTCGCTCGGGGAATGAATGTCAAACACACACTCGTTCCTAATGCATTTGGGTCGTAGGCATCGAAGATCGATTGCCTCTGTTATATTATCTTAATGGAATGCTTACTTAGGGAAAGAGGGAAAAGGTTATTCCAGCCACGTGTTGATCTAGACAACCGGTTACTTTTTCGGTTGGTCGAAGGTGTTAGCTCAGGCTACAAATTTCTTTATGTATAATCCCCGTTAAAATTAATTAAATCTCTCTCTCTCTCTCTCTCTCTCTCTCTCTCTCTCTCTCTCTCTCTCAACATGATGACTGTGTTCTCTGGAAAATACTCCTTGAGATAGTCAAATTAGAGATAAGTATATAGCATAGGAAATAAATGAGTAAATGCATATAACGATCGTTCTCTTTAAACAAACAAATGATCTGTAAATATCAAGTCTCTCTCTCTCTCTCTCTCTCTCTCTCTCTCTCTCTCTCTCTCTCTCTCTCTCTCTATCTACATGATGACTGTGTTCTCTGGAAAATTCTCCTTGAGATAGTCAAATTAGAGATAAGTATATAGCATAGGAAATAAATGAGTAAATGCATATAACGATCGTTCTCTTTAAACAAACAAATGATCTGTAAATATCAAGTCTCTCTCTCTCTCTCTCTCTCTCTCTCTCTCTCTCTCTCTCTCTCTCTCTCTACATGATGACTGTGTTCTCGGGAAAATTCTCCTTGAGATAGTCAAATTAGAGATAAGTATATAGCATAGGAAATAAAAGAGTAAATGCATATAACGATCGTTCTCTTTAAACAAACAAATGACCTGTAAATATCAAGTCTCTCTCTCTCTCTCTCTCTCTCTCTCTCTCTCTCTCTCTCTCTCTCTCTCTCTCTCTCTCTCTCTCCATGAATTACGGTGTTATCTGGAAAATCCTCCATTGGCTAATCAAATTAGAGAAGTAAGTAGCAGCAGAAAATAAAAACGTCATGCATATAGCGATCGTTCTTTTTTAAACAAATCAGTTAAAGAAACTATTTTTCAATATGCTGACAGAAATGATTGTCCTCTATATCTTGTGGGCTTAGTAGTCATCTACTTCTGTGTTAAATTTCTGGATTTACGTCATGCAAATGCATATTTTAGTAGCACTGGGAGAACTAAAGAATCTACTATTTCCCTAACGTAATCAATTACAGTACCCAATTTCTTCTATTTAAATGTTTAAATGCTTAAACGCCGCTCATGAATGGCAGGGGCAAGGAACAGTGGCATTACCCTATCGAGCAGGACAATGCCCTAGAGTCTGCCCATATATACATATGATCAGCACCTAAGCCCCCTCTCCACCCAAGCTAGGACCAAGGAGGGCCAGGCAATGGCTGCTGATGACTCAGCAGAAAGAACTATAGGCTCCCCCAAAACCCCCATCCTCAGCTCACAAAGATGGTAAGGTTGCAGCGACCAAAGAAATTAACTAGTTTGAGCGGGACTCGAGCCACAGTCTGGCGTTCAGGGACGTTACCCGCATCGGTCACCACAACTCATAATTAATTTGATAATGTTACACTTCATCTGTTGTAATGTAAAACTACTCTACACCATCCTTCAAATCGTGCCAAAGAAGTGAAAAAAAAAAAAAAAACAACCTTTAGTCTACGTTAAACATTGAAAAGTTGAGAGACGGGTAACATGTTCACGTAATTGTTGGCGGTTGGTCAAATTATCATACTTTAATATGATATTTCCCAGTGGTGCTGACGCTTTGTTTCTTTAATTTTGCATAGTGCTCATTCTTATTGGGTTTTATAATCAGGAATATAATTATGGATCTATTTACTTGATATTTTTAAATTCAAAAGAAATTACCCACCGAATATGTTCATGGATAGTTGAAGATGGTATTTTAACATCGTTTCTTTATATCAGATGTTAAAAAGATTACTCTTGCTTTCTGTATAGCTCATATATATACCATTTTTGGGCTCAAGCCATGGCGTCCTAATGGAAGGTTCCTTTTTGGTAGCTTCCTTGGCTAAATAACTACTAGATATTCCCAGAGAATTTAACCACAGGTTATCACAGAATTCTAACTTCTGGAGCGAGTATTCTAAAGGTTTCCCTTTAAGGCATTGTATATCAACAGGGGACGCATGTATTAATGCACCACATAGCTATCTGCACCCCACATAGAGTTAACACTTCGATATGGAGGGGCGGAGAATAGCTGGGGAGCCGTTCCACAGCTAATCTCGTCCGTGACTACTTTTGGTACTCGAAACGTAAACAAACGGGCGCCATTGCCAAATGACGTCACGTCCGTCCTCATCCTTCGCATAGTAGCTTGCCTTACTAAGACGGATTTTCCCTGTGCTTATTTCATCGACTTGCATCTTAGCTATGTCTCTACCCTCGGCCTCGCCTTCTTCTGGAAAGTTGAGTACCAGGTTCCAGTATTGTTTAAATAAGCTCTGACCGTAAAGTAACTTTTACTTTTCGAGATATTTAATGTTTTTTGGCAGAGCTGTGCTGCTTCCGGACATGCCATTTTATGGCGTTGCTGTTGTCTTGCATGCATAATCGATACTATTAGTTATTCAGTCTTCATAGCTAGGAACTTCATATATCGTGCTTTGACGCTCTTTTATCGGTCATCGCCTGACCCCATACTAAATCGCAAGCCTAGCCCCAGAGTGCCTATCATCAGTGTTCATGCATGATATATTACAGTGATCCTAGGTTAAGTTATGAAGATAGTGGCATTATTTTATGATACTGTTTACTGTGATGCAAGTGTTTTCACCTTCAGGGACCATATAGGGGATAGTTTTGATAGTTTGCCTTTCTAACCTAACCTAAATGTAGGACCCATATATGCTCCCTTCACCCCCTGCCTTAGGGCATTCCCTCTGTGTAGCCTTGCTCCCCCTACCACGTAAGGGGATCAAGCTCATACCAGAGTACCTATCGCTTCTCTGTCCTCCCTAAGGGAATGATCCCCTTAGGGTTGCGCCCGAGAATGAGGAACGGCCTGTCCTTCCTCAATTGCTGAGGCTAGGTTACCTGACCTTCCTTGCAATTGTGATACGTCTTCCAACCTTCCTGGTTCAGGGTGTAACATCCCTGCTCTAGGTTAGGCCTTGGGGGGAGCTAGTTCTGTGCCTTGCTTAAAACGGTACCCATGCACCGTTCTCAGCCAGGCTGCCTACCTTAGGCTAGGGAGCGTCCTCCCTTCCTTGGTGGCCGCTTTGGTACAGAGCCTCCCCTATGGAAGACCCTTCTTCTTCTCCCCTCCCCACCTATCCCTTGTATGGCCTAGCCTATACTTAGGTTAGCCTATACCCATCTGTCCCCTGTCCTACAAATCCTCCTTAGGGTGGAGTGACAGGGCTACCTTGAGTCCCTGTGTGCAGTCCGCTCTGGTACATATACCCTTCATAGTGTCCTATGGGTTAGACACTGGATGCGTTTTGTCCGCAGGGGTTCTCCCCCCTCTTGGGTGTTCCCTAGCCCTCCCTTGGGCTACTCTGGCTCCCGGCCGCCTGCGGCCCCCTGCCACTGGGTGATAGGGCTAGCCCCTATCATAGGTACACCCATTCAGGTGGGATGCCTTGGTGTTCGTGTCCGTACCCCTACATCCCTCCTTCTGTCTCTTTCACTGTCCTGGTGCCGGTCCCTTGCCGCCTCTACTGTCGGCGATACTGGCCGCCTGCGGCCCCCTGCCACTGGGTGATAGGGCTAGCCCCTATCATGGGTACACCCATTCAGGTGGGATGCCTTGGGGTTCGTGTCCGTACCCCTACATCCCTCCTTCTGTCTCTTTCACTGTCCTGGTGCCGGTCCCTTGCTGCCTCTACTGTCGGCGATACAGCCCTCCCACCTTGGTGACACATTCCTTGCCCCCCCCTGGCCGACAGCCCTCCGTGTGCCGGAGGGCTGCCGCCTCCCGTCGGCGTACAGCCGATGGCCTACCCTCATACCTCCTAACTTTGGTCGTCCGTCCATCGGGCCGGCCCCCGGCGTGCCGGCATCCATTGCCGTCGGTCCGGTTCTGCTATAGCTTATCCTTGTCCCTGTCACCAAGCCAGCAGCCGAACGGAGCCGCCGCCTCCCGCCGTTGTGCCGGAGGCCGCCATCCTGGCATTACTCCTGACTCCTATACAGTGAACCCTCGTTTATCGCGGTAGATAGGTTCCAGACCCGGCCGCGATAGGTGAAAATCCGCGAAGTAGTGACAGCATATTTACCTATTTATTTAACATGTATATTCAGACTTTTAAAACTTTCCCTTGTACGTAGTACTGTTAACAAACTACCCTTTAATGTACAGAACACTTAATGCATGTACTAACGTACCCTAAACTAAAACAGGCACAAATATTAAGGGCGACTTTATATCACGCCTTTATAAAAACGCCTAAAAGCACGATAAAAAATGGCAACCAATGTTTTGTTTACGTTTATCTCTGATTATAATGAAGAAACAAACGCATTTACACATCTGTGTATAGGTTAGTTTCTGCATCGATTATATTGATTATTCAGTACAGTATGTTGATTTGGTTATTACTAATGTTTTACTTAATTTTTCTTAGGACTTCCAAATGAAATGTTTTTCTTTATGACGCCACCTGAAACGACGGCGTCATAAAGTACGCTCAGTAAACAAACTAAGGAATTAAACGCGCATGATGAAAGTGATAAATAATGATATTACAGTAAAACCTTTAATAAAATATGTTATTACAAATATTATTTACCGTATCTATATAAAATCATACATACGTAGCAAAGCAGGAAAACAATCTACGAGAGAGAGAGAGAGAGAGAGAGAGAGAGAGAGAGAGAGAGAGAGAGAGAGAGAGAGAGAGAGTTGTTTTACATACGTAAATGTAAATTTAAAAAAAAAAAAAATAGCCCCATTTCATATAAAATAGATTACAAATATTTTACTTCATCATATTACAGTAGTCTGTATAATACTGTAAAGTTCAGTACAGTATGTTGTTGTTAAAGTCATGGCGATGAAATTCTCACGAAACAAAAACACGCCATTTGAATACAACAGCTGATTCTCTCTCTCTCTCTCTCTCTCTCTCTCTCTCTCTCCTCTCTCTCTCTCTCTCTCTCTCTCTCTCTCTCTCTCTCCGTGTTATACAATACTTACATTTAGATGAAGAAGCTAAAATTAGTTTTCTTAGTGTCAATTAAATACGAAACGAAATAATTAGGCCGAGTCTACATCCATTTCAATCATAGCTAAAAATACGGCATCCGATTTCATCAGCAAACCACTATTTTTTGGGAAATATCCTTTTATTCTAGAAAATTGCCACTCTTTAAATAGTTAATTGCTCATTAAGAAAGCGTGTACTTTTATTTTTAAATTTCGGGTTTGTTTTAAAAATCGAGTATTGTTGACTTTTTTTTTTTTTACTTTTGGCTGTGATTAGATCAGCTGTCATCTAGCTGCCGCTCTTGAGTGTGTACGAATACACTAACAAAGTATCATTTATACCATTTCTTAACTTATTCAAACCGTCTACAGTATACAGTTGATATTACATAAGCACCAATGTGTTATAACCTATCAATTTTTTGTGTTTATTACATTTAAACCCCCTCCCCTCTCTCTCTCTCTCTCTCTCTCTCTCTCTCTCTCTCTCTCTCTCTCTCTCTCTCTCTCTCTCTCTCTCTCTCTCTCTCTGTGGGCTACTTTTCACTACCTCCCATTCCTTATTACTCTCTATCTCTCTAACAAATGATATCTTTGTTGCTCCTCAAAGTTTCATTTATATTGAAAATCTATCACAATTCAATTTTCCTTACTTTCTCCAATCTCGCACCATCGGTCACTTCGCGGTATTTTTTATATTTCCGGAAAATCCGCGATATATGTATATACATGGGTTATGAAAAAAATCCGCGAAGTGGTGAATCCGCGATGGTCGAACCGCGAAGTAGCGAGGGTTCACTGTATATGTCTTCCCTAATGCCAGAAACTCTGCTGGAGCTACCTCCGGCGTGCCGCCGGTCTGCCGGAGCCTTCCGGGGGCGCCAAGAGACTTGCACCCTTTCTTCTAGCTATCAACACCATGCTGATAGCCCTACTTTGCAACCAGATGGTTTGACTACATAATTAGATAGGTATTGTCTTACCGTTCTATTAGTAGCCGTGCTGTCTTCTTACATATCACAATCTTTCAGCATGCTGTGTGTATCTTAGCACGGCTGGTTGCCAGAAACCGTTACCCTATGGGGTCTCCTACACCCCCATTTTAATGGTCTGAGTGGTCTCAGTCCCAGATTTATATCTTCGGCAATTCCTACTAGAATTCCCTTTGCCTCCCTGGCAATCTATGAAGAATTCTGCCTTGTGTCCTCGGCCACAAATTGCCTATGGATAAGGTTACGGTAACCAGCCGGGCGGGTTACACGGAGTATGTGTCTATCTACTTCATTTCCCGCTCCACTCTCAAACATCACAATGTTTAATATCACTTAAGATTAAGTTAAAAATTAACCTTTTAATATTTAACTTTAGAATATAAGTCATTAGTATGACTTCCCCATACTCATGTTCTCTTTCTCTTACAGGAGGAGTACGTGAAATGCGACCACGGCTTCTGTGGAGTGAAGCGCCCGCACTTCTACGGGCACACGGCGTGTAGGACCCATGCCCCTTGCGCCAACAAGAAAGGCGATCTGAAGTTTTGGGACCCGCAGAACCGTACAGACTGCCAGAACCGCTTGGTCGAGGCGTTCGACAATCCTCCCTCAGCGGAGGTTAGGGACACTTCTCGAGAGAAGCTACGCAAGTGGGTGCGTGGCTTCCAAAAGAACGCCACTGGACCATACCTTGCCACCAAAGACTTGAGGGCCTTGCTTTCCCCGAAGGCATCCCCAGACTCTGTGGTCCCCAAGGATCAGATCCCCACCATCCAGTTAACGGTGGAACCTGACGTAGTCATGGCTCAGTCCATGCACGAGTGCCGTTTGGATGCCGACAATGCGGGACGTATGTCGGAAGTGTCGGAGAACACGGAAAGGAACCTCATGGGCGAAGAACTGGACTATGAGGAAGACCAAGTGGAATACACTGAGTCGGAGCAGGAGGTCGCTCCACCTTCCAACCCCACACCGACTCCTACACTGACAGACGTATCACTCCCGTCCACATCCGCTACCCCGGATCCCACCCCATCCAACGCCCAGGAGATATTCCGAATGCTCGAGGCTCTCATGGATAAGAAACTCCATGAGACACACGAGTTCTTCAAGTCCAACAAGGGAAGTTCGAAGCAGCCGAAAAGGATTTCGGTTAAGGACCTCCTGGCATGCTCAGATACCAACCCCTGGAGGTATGCTGAGCACATGCCAATTACAACGGGCAAGATCTTCATCAGCGAGAAGATTGGCTCGATTGTACTGGAAGAAGTGGAATTCTTCCCGAACTTTGAGGCTTATCCGGACTGTTACGTCCGACTTCGATCTGAACCTGCCTCTAAAGAAGAGACCGAACCAAAGGAGGTGATTGTGTTCGATCTCGCGAAGGCCCAGGCTATGCTGGCCAATAGAGTAAAAAGTAGGGGCTTTACCTGCTCGAAACTTCCGGCGCTTAGCAAGAAGCACCCTACCTACGTCGCACCAGACAATGCGACCCTCCCCTTCTTGGAAAAGGCCTTCACTGCGGTGCATAAAGCAGTGGAAGAAGGAATACCTTGCCCTGTACTGGAGGAGTGCAGACCCTTCTCCCTGACTACTCCCCCCGATGTTAGACACTGGAAAGATGTCCAGCATACATTCGTGGTAGGAAAACTAGAACCTGACGTCGCTGGCTGTCAGTTTAACGAAGACCTCCCGAAACTTAACGACCACCTCCTTCATCGGGAACATGACACGAAGGAAAGGCTCGCCACATCCATGTCCCTCCAGGTACAGCTCGACGTCATGGCCTGTGACACTAGGGTCCCTGACTACTACATGGTTCTCGCCAAAAAACATTTGGCGAACGTCGTAAAAGATCTGTACAGCTTCACGAAGGCTCGTAGAGCCTGTCATGAATTCGTGTTCTCCAGTGCCACAGTGAGACACGAACCCCGGAGGCTGATTTCCTCCAACATCTGGGGTAAGCACCTCTTTCCCTCCTCCCTTGTGAAAGAGATCACCGACAAGGCCACCACGGAGAACAGGAACCTTCTCCACAAGTGGGGCATGTCGAGGAAAAGGAAATCCTCTCAGGACGACGGCCCTCAACCTAAGAGGAAATTCACCAAACCGAAACCCCAGCAACGTCAACAGAGACGGCAGTTTCCGAGATCCGCTACTCCCCAAGTGGCAGCTCAGCCATAGCAGACCTTTCAGCTGGTCACCCAACCGGTCTTGTCACAGTCGCCGGTTTTCATCCCTGCTTTCGAGCAACAGTCAACAACCTTTCGTCCCAAAGGTAGAGGCTCAAACAGAGGTGCAGGCAGAGACGCATCTCGCCGTCCCTCCAGAGGCAGAGGAGGAAGGGGAGCTAGCGGCCGAGGCAGTAAACCCTCGGGAAACCAGAAGCAATGAAGTGCTTTCGGTGGGAGGAAGACTTCGCCAATTCCAGGATCGTTGGACCTTCGATCGCTGGGCACACAGCATCGTCAAGAAGGGTCTAGGCTGGAGTTGGACTCAACCACCCCCAACCTTCCAGCAGTTCTTCCAACAATCAACCCCCCTTCTGGGAGAATATGTCCTAGATCTCTTGAACAAGAAGGTGATAAGGAGGGTAAAGATAACCAGGTTCCAAGGGAGACTGTTTTGCGTACCCAAGAAGGACTCCGAGAAACTCGAGTCATTCTAGACTTATCCCCCCTCAACAAGTTCATAGCGAACAACAAGTTCAAGATGCTGACTCTCCAACAGATAAGGACCCTTTTGCCTCAAGGTTCCTACACGATCTCCATAGACCTGGCGGATGCCTACTGGCACGTTCCAATGAACCACCACGCTTCCTCCTACCTAGGATTTCGACTCCAAAGGAAAAGCTACGCCTTCAGGGCCATGCCCTTCGGCCTCAATGTGGCCCCACGGATCTTCACAAAGCTGGCAGATGCCATCGTTCAACAGCTTCGCCTCCACGGAGTCCAGGTGATGGCCTACCTCGACGACTGGCTGGTCTGGGCTCCATCGCCCGAAGATTGTCTAAGATCCTGCAACAAAGTTACCCAGTTCCTAGAACACCTGGGATTCAAGATAAACAGAAAGAAATCTCGCCTCTCTCCAGCTCAGAAGTTCCAATGACTAGGAATCCAGTGGAACCTTCAGTCACACCGCCTTTCCATCCCCCAGAAGAAAAGGAAGGAAATAGCAGAGTCTGTCAAAAAACTGCTGAAATCCAAACGGATCTCAAGACGTTAGCAGGAACGAGTTCTAGGCTCTCTACAGTTCGCCTCAGTGACAAACCCAGTGCTACGTGCACAGCTAAAGGATGCCGCGGGAGTCTGGAGACGTTCCGCATCCATCGCTCGAAGAGATCTCAAGAGACGGCTCCCAAACAGACTTCGGTTACTCCTAAAGCCGTGGGCGGAAGCAAAGGCCCTGAAAAGGTCCATTCCTCTTCAACACCCACCTCCATCACTCAACATCCACACGGATGCTTCGCTGGAGGGTTGGGGAGGTCACTCCCACCAAAAACAGGCTCAAAGAACATGGTCTCCCCTATTCAAGACTTTTCACATCAACATCTTGGAGGCCATGGCGGTCCTTTTAACTCTGAAGAAACTCTCCCCGCCTCCCTCGATCCATATTCGTCTAACCCTGGACAACTCGTTGGTAGTTCGATGTCTCAATCGCCAAGGCTCAAGATCGCCCCAGATAAATCAGGTGCTTCTCCCAATCTTCCGTCTGGCAGAGAAGAAGAAATGGCACCTGTCTGCAGTTCATATACAAGGATTCCGCAACGTAACGGCGGACGCTCTATCTCGAACAAGCCCGATAGAGTCGGAATGGTCTCTAGACGCAAGATCCTTCTCCTTCATCTCTCACCAAGTCCCAGAACTTCAGATCAATCTCTTTGTAACGAGCGACAACAATCAACTTCCTCGATATGTGGCCCCGTACGAGGACCCCAAGGCAGAAGCAGTGGACGCCATGTCACTGGATTGGAACAGAGTGTCCAGGATATACCCGTTCCCCCCCACCAACCATCTGCTAAAAGTCCTCTCCAAACTGAGACCCTTCACAGGAACAGCGGCCCTAGTGGCTCCCAAGTGGTCTCGGAGCAACTGGTACCCCCTAGTCCTGGAGCTACAACCCACGCTGATCCCTCTCCCGGGCCCAGTTCTCTCCCAGCAAGTACAGAAGTCGACTGTCTTCGCTTCATCATTGAAAATCAGGGACCTTCATCTCATGATTTTCTCTCCCTAGCCGCGAAGAAAAGGTTTGGGATCTCGAAGAAAAGTCTAGACTCCCTCGAGGAATACAAGACCGAATCCACACGACGGCAATACGAATCATGCTGGAGAAAATGGGTCTCATTCGTCAAGGCGAAAAATCCTACGGAAATCACCATCGATTTTTGCATGTCCTTCTTCATTCACCTTTATGGACAGGGCTTAGCAGCCAACACGATTTCTACTTGCAAATCGGCCTTGACTAGACCACTACTGTACGCCTTCCAGATTTATTTGTCCAGCAACATCTTCAATAAACTGCCGAAGGCATGCACTCGTCCACGCCCAGCTCCCCCACCAAAACCTATCTCCTGGTCCCTGGACAAGGTGCTCCATTTTGTCTCCAATTTGGACAACAATTCGTGCCCTCTCAAGGATCTGACTCAAAAGGTTATATTTCTTTTTGTTCTTGCCTCAGGAGCCCAAGTCAGCGAAATAGTAGCATTATCAAGGGACGAGGGTCATATTCTGTTTACAGACTCAGGAGACCTTACCCTCTTCCCGGATCCGACGTTTCTCGCTAATAATTTGAAATTTTCTTTCAGATTCAAGAGCGAAGTCTTTCATTACTATGTACATTATAATTTCTTGTAAATTACCTTTACATCCTTTATTGCATTTATTTACCATATTCTAAAATTGTGAAATAAAATTTCTATTTTATTTACTTGTGCGTCTCAATCCGCTCCTACTTATACTATGAAATACATGGTTGTCATAGTTTCATTATCCCCTCCTTTTTTCTTTATAAAAACGATGAAGATAATTGGTTCAATCCATATTATATACTCACCTATGCTATGTAATATTCCTAACTGAATACTTACTTGCTCTATTCCTTCGAGACCAGACCGTTCTCCTTTACAATATACAGTGCCTAACCACCACTTGTCTATCATTGAGAATGTTCCTAAATGAATAGCAACCATTCTGTCGTGTCTCCGAGTTCTTCACGTTCTCCCCGCAAGGTGGGTAGCCCTTCAAGAACCACTTTGATCCTCAGCATGGTCCGTTGGGACTTCTCTGCCAAGGGGGGCAGGAAGTTTCAGCCACACGGAACCTCTATCAAAGATTACCACGCTTACTCTATTCAAAGCCCTCGACACTTACACTACAAGGGGAAAATCTACCACGATACATTGATTCTCTGGTATTCTTCCATCAGGACGCCATGGCTTGAGCCCAAAAAACGGATTTTGAGTGAAGCGAAAAATCTATTTTTGGGTGAGATAGCCATGGCGTCCTGATGGACCCTCCCTGCTACTTCGTCCAGCCTTTCAGGTCCCACCCTGTCCTGCTGTATCATTGTGATCGGCAAGCAACTGGCTTCAGGATGAGGACGGACGTGACGTCATTTGGCAATGGCACCCGTTTGTGTACGTTTCGAGTACCAAAAGTAGCCACGGACGAGATTAGCTGTGGAACGGCTCCCCAGCCATTCTCCGCCCCTCCATATCGAAGTGTTAACTCTATGTGGGGTGCAGATAGCTATGTGGCGCGTTAATACATGCGTCCCCTGTTGATATACGATGTCTTAAAGGGAAACCTTTAAGATACTTGCTCCAGAAGTTAGAATTCTGTGATAACCTGTGGTTAAATTCTCTGGGAATATCTAGTAGTTATTTACCCAAGGAAGCTACCAAAAAGGAACCTTCCATCAGGACGCCATGGCTATCTCACCCAAAAATAGATTTTTCGCTTCGGTCAAAATCCGTTTATTTTTGTATTTTGCTCAGGTTCCAATTTCTTTTATGGTCTCTCGTGACATGGTTGGTTTCGACCTGGCCTTTCATTAGAAGGGGCTAGCGTTCGATACCAAGTATGAGGTAGAAATTTATTTCGATTTGAACACGATGTTGTGTTAATATTTATCCATATTGACTCATTAGGTGTAATTTGAATGAATTTCTACCAATTGTGTGACGTGGTGGGCCGGGAAATTGGGTAAAACTCGCTGGTAAGAGACTGATGTCACGCCAGGTAAATCCTCGGACAGCTAGGTAACGTCAGGTTCCAATTTCTTTTATGGTCTCTCGTGACATGGTTGGTTTCGACCTGGCCTTTCATTAGAAGGGGCTAGCGTTCGATCCCAAGTATGAGGTAGAAATTTATTTCTATTTAAACACGATGCTGTGTTAATATTTATCCATATTGACTCATTAGGGGTAATTTGAATGAATTACTACCAATTGTGTGACGTGGTGGCCGGGAAATTGGGTAAAACTCGCTGGTAAGAGACTGATGTCTCGCCAGGTAAATCCTCGGACAGGTAGGTAGCGTCAGGTTCCAATTTCTTTTATGGTCTCTAGTGACATGGTTGGTTTCGACCTGGCCTTTCATTAGAAGGGGCTAGTGTTCGATCCCAAGTATGAGGTAGAAATTTATTTCTATTTGAACACGATGTTGTGTTAATAATTATCCATATTGACTCATTGGGGGTAATTTGAATGAATTACTACCAATTGTGTGACGTGGTGGGCCGGGAAATTGGGTAAAACTCCCTGGTAAGAGACTGATGTCTCGCCAGGTAAATCCTCGGACAGCTAGGTAGCGTCAGGTTCCAATTTCTTTTATGGTCTCTAGTGACATGGTTGGTTTCGACCTGGCCTTTCATTAGAAGGGGCTAGCGTTCGATCCCAAGTATGAAGTAGAAATTTATTTTTATTTGAACATGATGTTGTGTTAATATTTATCCATATTGACTCATTAGGGGTAATTTGAATGAATTAATACCAATTGTGTGACGTGGTGGGCCGGGAAATTAGGTAAAACTTGCTGGTAAGAGACTGATGTCTCGCCAGGTAAATCCTTGGACAGCTAGGTAGCGTCAGGTTCCAATTTCTTTTATGGTCTCTCGTGACATGGCTGGTTTCGACCTGGCCTTTCATTAGAAGGGGCTAGCGTTCGATCCCAAGTATGAGGTAGAAATTTATTTCTATTTGAACACAATGATGTGGTAATATTTATCTATATTGACTCATTAGGGGTAATTTGAATGAATTACTACCAATTGTGTGACGAGGTGGGCCGGGAAATTGGGTAAAACTCGCTGGTAAGAGACTGATGTCTCGCCAGGTAAATCCGCGGACAGCTAGGTAGCGTCAGGTTCCAATTTCTTTTATGGTCTCTCGTGACATGGTTGGTTTCGACCTGGCCTTTCATTAGAAGGGGCTAGCGTTCGATCCCAAGTATGAGGTAGAAATTTATTTCTATTCGAACACGATGTTGTGTTAATATTTATCCATATTGACTCATTAGGGGTAATTTGAATGAATTACTACCAATTGTGTGACGTGGTGGGCCGGGAAATTGGGTAAAACTCGCTGGTAAGAGACTGATGTCTCGCCAGGTAAATCCTCGGGCATCTAGGTAGCGTCAGGTTCCAATTTCTTTTATGGTCTCTCGTGACATGGTTGGTTTCGACCTGGCCTTTCATTAGAAGGCGCTAGCGTTCGATCCCATGTATGAGATAGAAATTTATTTCTATTTGAACACGATGTTGTGTTAGTATATATCCATATTGACTCATTAGGGGTAATTTGAATGAATTACTACCAATTGTGTGACGTGGTGGGCCGGGAAATTGGGTAAAACTCGCTGGTAAGAGACTGATGTCTCGCCGGGTAAATACTCGGACAGCTAAGTAGCGTCAGGTTCCAATTTCTTTTATGGTCTCTCGTGACATGGTTGGTTTCGACCTGGCCTTTAATTAGAAGGGGCTAGCATTCGATCCCAAGTATGAGGTAGAAATTTATTTCTATTTAAACACGATTTTGTGTTAATATTTATCCATATTGACTCATTAGGGGTAATTTGAATGAATTACTACCAATTGTGTGACGTGGTGGGCCGGGAAATTGGGTAAAACTCGCTGGTAAGAGACTGATGTCTTGCCAGGTAAATCCTCGGACAGCTAGGTAGCGTTAGGTTCCAATTTCTTTTATGGTCTATCGTGACATGGTTGGTTTCGACCTGGCCTTTCATTACAATGGGCTAGCGTTCGATCCCAAGTATGAGGTAGAAATTTATTACTATTTAAACACGATTTTGTGTTAATATATATCCATATTGACTCATTAGGGGTAATTTGAATGAATTATTACCAATTGTGTGACGTGGTGGGCGGGAAATTGGGTAAAACTCCCTGGTAAGAGACTGATGTCTCGACAGGTAAATCCTCGGACAGCTAGGTAGCGTCAGGTTCCAATTTCTTTTATGGTCTCTCGTGACATGGTTGGTTTTGACCTGGCCTTTCATTAGAAGAGGCTAGCGTTCGATCCCAAGTATGAGGTAGAAATTTATTTCTATATGAACACGATGTTGTGTTAATATTTATCCATATTGACTCATTAGGGGTAATTTGAATGAATTACTACCAAATGTGTGACGTGGTGGGCCGGGAAATTGGGTAAAACTCGTTGGTAAGAGACTGATGTTTCGTCAGGTAAATCCTCGTACAGCTAGGTAGCGTCAGGTTCCAATTTCTTTTATGGTCTCTCGTGACATGGTTGGTTTCGACCTGGCCTTTCAATAGAAGGGGCTAGCGTTCGATCCCAAGTATGAGGTAGAAATTTATTTCTATTTGAACACGATGTTGTGTTAATATTTATCCATATTGACTCATTAGGTGTAATTTGAATGAATTTCTACCAATTGTGTGACGTGGTGGGCCGGGAAATTGGGTAAAACTCGCTGGTAAGAGACTGATGTCACGCCAGGTAAATCCTCGGACAGCTAGGTAGCGTCAGGTTCCAATTTCTTTTATGGTCTCTCGTGACATGGTTGGTTTCGACCTGGCCTTTCATTAGAAGGGGCTAGCGTTCGATCCCAAGTATGAGGTAGAAATTTATTTCTATTTAAACACGATGCTCTGTTAATATTTATCCATATTGACTCATTAGGGGTAATTTGAATGAATTACTACCAATTGTGTGACGTGGTGGCCGGGAAATTGGGTAAAACTCGCTGGTAAGAGACTGATGTCTTGCCAGGTAAATCCTCGGACAGGTAGGTAGCGTCAGGTTCCAATTTCTTTTATGGTCTCTAGTGACATGGTTGGTTTCGACCTGGCCTTTCATTACAAGGGGCTAGTGTTCGATCCCAAGTATGAGGTAGAAATTTATTTCTATTTGAACACGATGTTGTGTTAATATTTATCCATATTGACTCATTGGGGGTAATTTGAATGAATTACTACCAATTGTGTGACGTGGTGGGCCGGGAAATTGGGTAAAACTCCCTGGTAAGAGACTGATGTCTCGCCAGGTAAATCCTCGGACAGCTAGGTAGCGTCAGGTTCCAATTTCTTTTATGGTCTTTAGTGACATGGTTGGTTTCGACCTGGCCTTTCATTAGAAGGGGCTAGCGTTTGATCCCAAGTATGAAGTAGAAATTTATTTTTATTTGAACACGATGTTGTGTTAATATTTATCCATATTGACTCATTAGGGGTAATTTGAATGAATTAATACCAATTGTGTGGCGTGGTGGGCCGGGAAATTGGGTAAAACTTGCTGGTAAGAGACTGATGTCTCGCCAGGTAAATCCTTGGACAGCTAGGTAGCGTCAGGTTCCAATTTCTTTTATGGTCTCTCGTGACATGGCTGGTTTCGACCTGGCCTTTCATTAGAAGGGGCTAGCGTTCGATCCCAAGTATGAGGTAGAAATTTATTTCTATTTGAACACAATGATGTGTTAATATTTATCTATATTGACTCATTAGGGGTAATTTGAATGAATTACTACCAATTGTGTGACGTGGTGGGCCGGGAAATTGGGTAAAACTCGCTGGTAAGAGACTGATGTCTCGCCAGGTAAATCCGCAGACAGCTAGGTAGCGTCAGGTTCCAATTTCTTTTATGGTCTCTCGTGACATGGTTGGTTTCGACCTGGCCTTTCATTAGAAGGGGCTAGTGTTCGATCCCAAGTATGAGGTAGAAATTTATTTCTATTTAAACACGATGTTGTGTTAATATTTATCCATATTGACTCATTAGGGGTAATTTGAATGAATTACTACCAATTGTGTGACCTGATGGGCCGGGAAATTGGGTAAAACTCGCTGGTAAGAGACTGATGTCTTGCCAGGTAAATCCTCAGACAGCTAGGTAGCATCAGGTTCCAATTTCTTTTATGGTCTCTCGTGACATGGTTGGTTTTGACTTGGCCTTTCAAGAGGCTAGCGTTTGATCCCAAGTATGAGGTAGAAATTTATTTCTATTTGAACACGATGTTGTGTTAATATTTATCCATAATGACTCATTAGGGGTAATTTGAATGAATTACTACCAATTGTGTCACGTGGTGGGCCGGGAAATTGGGTAAAACTCGCTGGTAAGAGACTGATGTCTCGCCAGGTAAATCCTCGGACAGCTAGGTAGCGTCAGGTTCCAATTTCTTTTATGATCTCTCGTGACATGGTTGTTTTCGACCTGGCCTTTCATTTGAAGGGGCTAGCGTTGGATCCCAAGTATGAGGTAGAAATTTATTTCTATTTGAACACTATGTTGTGTTGATATTTATCCATATTGTCTCATTAGGGGTAATTTGAATGAATTACTACCAATTGTGTCACGTGGTGGGCCGGGAAATTGGGTAAAACTCGCTGGTAAGAGACTGATGTCTCGCCAGGTAAATTCTCGGACAGCTAGGTACTGTCAGGTTCCAATTTCTTTTATGGTCTCTCGTGACATGGTTGATTTCGACCTGGCCTTTCATTAGAAGGGGCTAGCGTTCGATCCCAAATATGAGGTAGAAATTTATTTCTATTTGAATACGATGTTGTGTTAATATTTATCCATATTGACTCATTAGGGATAATTTGAATGAATTACTACCAATTGTGTGACGTGGTGGGCCGGGAAATTGGGTAAAACTCGCTGGTAAGAGACTGATGTCTCGCCAGGTAAATCCTCGGACATCTAGGTAGCGTCAGGTTCCAATTTCTTTTATGGTCTCTCGTGACATGGTTGGTTTCGACCTGGCCTTTCATTAGAAGGTGCTGGCGTTCGATCCCAAGTATGAGGTAGAAATTTATTTCTATTTGAACACGATGTTGTGTTAATATTTATCCATATTGACTCATTAGGGGTAATTTGAATGAATTACTACCAATTGTGTGACGTGGTGGGCCGGGAAATTGGGTAAAACTCGCTGGTAAGAGACTGATGTCTCGCCAGGTAAATCCTCGGACAGCTAGGTAGCGTCAGGTTCCAATTTCTTTTATGGTCTCTCGTGACATGGTTGGTTTCGACCTGGCCTTTCATTAGAAGGGGCTAGCGTTCGATCCCAAGTATGAGGTAGAAATTTATTTCTATTTGAACACGATGTTGTGTTAATATTTATCCATATTGACTCATTAGGGGTAATTTGAATGAATTACTACCAATTGTGTGACGTGGTGGGCCGGGAAATTGGGTAAAACTCGCTGGTAAGAGACTGATGTCCCGCCAGGTAAATCCTCGGACAGCTAGGTAGCGTCAGGTTCCAATTTCTTTTATGGTCTCTTGTGACATGGTTGGTTTCGACCTGGCCTTTCATTAGAAGGGGCTACCGTTCGATCCCAAGTATGAGGTAGAAATTTATTTCTATTTGAACACGATGTTGTGTTAATATATATCCATATTGACTCATTAGGGGTAATTTGAATGAATTACTACCAGTTGTGTCACGTGGTTGGCCGGGAAATTGGGTAAAACTCGCTGGTAAGAGACTGATGTCTCGACAGGTAAATCCTCGGACAGCTAGGTAGCGTCAGGTTCCAATTTCTTTTATGGTCTCTCGTGACATGGTTGGTTTCGACCTGGCCTTTCATTAGAAGGGGCTAGCATTCGATCCCAAGTATGAGGTAGAAATTTATTTCCATTTAAACACGATGTTGTGTTAATATTTATCCATATTGACACATTTGGGGTAATTTGAATGAATTACTACCAATTGTGTCACGTGGTGGGCCGGGAAATTGAGTAAAACTCGCTGGTAAGAGACTGATGTCTCGCCAGGTAAATCCTCGGACAGCTAGGTAGCGTCAGGTTCCAATTTTTTTTATGGTCTCTCGTGACATGGTTGGTTTTGACCTGGCCTTTCATTAGAATGGGCTAGCGTTCGATCCCAAGTATGAGGTAGAAATTTATTTCTATGTGAACACGATGTTGTGTTAATATTTATCCATATTGACTCATTACGGGTAATTTGAATGAATTACTACAAATTGTGTGACGTGGTGGGCCGGGAAATTGGGTAAAACTCGCTGGTAAGAGACTGATGTCTCGCCAGGTAAATCCTCGGACAGCTAGGTACCGTCAGGTTTCAATTTCTTTTATGGTCTCTCGTGACATGGCTGGTTTCGACCTGGCCTTTCATTAGAAGGGGCTAGCGTTCGATCCCAATTATGAGGTAGAAATTTATTTCTATTTGAACGCGATGTTGTGTTGATATATATCCATATAGACTCATTAGGGGTAATTTGAATGAATTACTACCAATTGTGTGACGTGGTGGGCCGGGAAATTGGGTAAAACTCGCTGGTAAGAGACTGATGTCTCGCCAGGTAAATCCTCGGACAGCTAGGTAACGTCAGGTTCCAATTTCTTTTATGGTCTCTCGTGACATGGTTGGTTTCGACCTGGCCTTTCAATAGAAGGGGCTAGCGTTCGATCCCAAGTATGAGGTATATATATATATATATATATATATATATATATATATATATATATATATATATATATATATATATATATATATATATATATATGTTTTTTCAAAAAGGCCCATAAAAGAAACACAGGAAATATGAATAAATCACACTATATTTCGGTCAATAAACATCGACCCTCTTCAGGATGTAAAGTACAAGTGAGGCTTACAGTGGAGAGTGACGGGGATTTTCATTCACCTTAGGGATTTAGGGCACCAGATTAACTGGAGTGAGTCGTCTTTGCTTTTTAAGAGTACCTGTCCGTACAGAAGGAAAATCCTGGAATCAGCCATCATAAATCAATCAAACACAATGAACCTATGTGGGGGCCAATGGAAAGCTGACACAGTGGACAATACTCTTCTCAACCCTATCATTAAGAAGATAATCCACGGAGACCGGCCACCAGACATGCATCAGAGGTCAAGACTTCCTCCAAGCGGCTCAACAATAAGAACACGCACCTGGATGTAATTAAATTTGGCTAATCCTTCCAGCAATTATAACAACTATAGAACAATTGAACACACCCTTTTGCTTTCATATATAAACCGTCACTCTCCACTGTAAGCCTCACTTGTACTTTACATCCTGAAGAGGGTCGATGTTTATTGACCGAAATATAGTGTGATTTATTCATATTTCCTGTGTTTCTTTTATGGGCCTTTTTGAAAAAACATGTTAAACTGTTCGATTACAGTTATAAATAAGACATATATATATATATATATATATATATATATATATATATATATATATATATATATATATATATATATATATATATATATATATATATATATATAGCCAGCCACGTAAGTATTATATAGGCTAGGGGAGATGTTCCTTATTTTCACCTTACGTTTTTGTTCCCAATTTCCTTTACCCCTTCACATTTTATCAACCATATCATCCTTGTGTGCTAAGGAAGGGGTGTTTGGGGGGAGCCTGTAGGTCTATCTGTTGAGTCATCAGCAGCCATTGCCTGGCCCTCTTTGGTCTTAGCGTGGGTTGAGAGAAGGGGCTTAGGCGCTGATCATATGAAGGTAGGTAGTAGGTTGGCCGGGGCACCAGCCACCCGTTGAGATGCTACCGCTAGAGATTTTTGGGGTCTTTGACTGGCAAGATGGTACTACATTGGATCATTCTCTCCGGTTACGGTTCATTTTCATTGTGCATATTCTCCTCTGTCCTCATACACCTGACAACATAGATCATCAAACAATTCTTCTTTACTTAAGGGGTTACTGCACTAATTGTTCAGTGGCTACTTTCCTCTTGGTAAGGGTAGAAGAGACTCTTAAGCTCCGGTAAGCAGTTCATCTAGGAGGACACTCCAAAATCAAACCAATGTTCTCTGTTCTAGGGTAGTGCCATAGCCTCTGTACCATGGTCTTCCACTATTTTGGGTTAGAGTTCTCTTGCTTGAGGGTAAACTCGAGCACACTATTCTATCTTATTTCTCTTCCTCTTGTTTTGTTAAAGTTTTTATAGTTTATATAGGAGATATTTATTTTAATGTTTCTCTTCTTAAAATATTCTATTTTCCTTGTTTCCTTTCCTCACTTGGCTCTTTTCCCTGTTGGAGTCTCTGGGCTTATAGCATCCTGCTTTTCCATCTACGGTTGTAGCTTAGCTAGTAATAATAATAAACGGATTTTGAGCGAAGCGAAAAATCTATTTTTGGGTGAGATAGCCATGGTGTCCTGATGGAAGGTTCCTTTTTGGTAGCTTCCTTGGGTAAATAACTACTAAGATATTCCCAGAGAATTTAACCACAGGTTATCACAGAATTCTAACTTCTGGAGCGAGTATCCTAAAGGTTTCCCTTTTAAGACATCGTATATCAACAGGGGACGCATGTATTAACGCGCCACATAGCTATCTACACCCCGAACAGAGTTAATACTTCGGTGTGTAAGGGCGGAGAATAGCTGGGAGCCGTTCCACAGCTAATCTCGTCCGTGGCTACTTTTGGTACTCGAGACGTAAACAAACGGGCGCCAGTTGCTTGCCGATCACCATGATACAGCAGAGCAGGGTGGGACCTAAAAACTGGATGAAGTAGCAGGGAGGGTCCATCAGGACGCCATGGCTATCTCATCCAAAAATAGAATTTTCGCTTCGCTCAAAATCCGTTTTTTGGGCTCAAGCCATGGCGTCCTGATGGAAGAATACCAGAGAATCAATGTATCGTGGTAGATTTTCCCCTATTGGGTAAGCGCCAAGGGCTTTGAACAATGTAGCATAGTAATCTTAATAAAAGAACCGTAGGGAAGAATCTTCCTGCCCCCCTTGGCAGTGAAGTTCCCACGGGCCATGCCGAGATCAAAGTGGTTATCGAAGGGCTATTCACCTTGCTAGAAGAACCTGAAGAACTTGGAGACGAGACTGAATGGTTGGCATTCATATCGGAACATTCTGGAGGGCAGACAAGTGGTGGTTGGACACTATGTGCTGAGAAGGTTAGTTTCGTCTCTAGGGTATGAAGAGTAAGTATTCGTATTGGAATATTACATTGTAAGAGTGAATATATACTAAGGGTTAGGACCTTAGTATCTCCATGAACCATAGGGAAGGGGATAATAAAACTATGACAGGCATGTATTTCATAGTATAAGTAGGAGCGGATTGAGACGCACAAGTAATAAAATAGGAATTTTATTTCACAATTGCAGAAAATTAAATGAATTGCAGCAATAAGTAAAGTTAATTTACAGTAAATTATAATGTACATAGTAATAAAGACTTGCTCTTGAATCTGAAAGGGAATTTCAAATTTATTAGTAGGCACTCGTTCTCGAGGAACGTCAGTCTTTAATTAAAACACATCATGCTCTAGGCATGCGGCACTTGTGTGACGACTATGACATTTCACCTGGGATAAGAACAGTTATAAGAAAGCACTAAGTGTTTTCGACATCACTATGTATCGCTTGAGGGTCAACATAGGCACCCAAGAAGTTAGAGTCCCAAGTAACTCACTGTTCTATGCAGAGTTAGGTGCAGGTTTCATAACACTACCTGCGGCTACCACGAAATGTTTGACTTCGTGCACTTGTTTCGCATAATGTTTGAAGAAAACACGCGAGGACTTCCAGCCTGTGAAGCTTTTAAGGCTTTCGAAGTCCATACTCTGAAAGAAATTCAGAGACGATGCAACTTTTCTAGGATCGTGACCGGCGGGTGTACTGTCAGGATGCGCTCTGCGAATGAAGTAGGTGATTTTCGCTCTTAGTTGTTTCAGTGACAGATCGCTGCCCGATGTTTCTCCTTTGAAGAGTTGGCCTCCTCCAAAGTTCGAAGTTCTGCGAAGATAGACCTTGAGGCTCTCTACTGGGCATAGAGAGGCATCTTCCTTCAGGGGGCATATTCTCCAGGGGCTCCATCTTTTGGTGGGTAATTCGTTTTTGGCGAGAAACGTCGGATCCGGAGAGAGGGTAATGTCTCCTGAATCAGTAAACAGGATATGACCCCTTCTCTTGACAATGCCACTATTTCGCTGACTCGGGCTCCTGAGGCAAGAGCAAAGAGAAATATAACTTTCTGAGTCAGGTCCTTGAGAGGGCATGAATCATTATCCAAGTTGGAGGCGAAATGGAGCACCTTGTCCAATGACCAGGAGATCGGTTTCGGTGGGGGTGCTGGGCGTAGACGAGCGCATGCTTTCGGCAATTTATTGAAGATGTCGCTGGACAGATCAATTTGGAAGCATACAATAGTGGTCTAGTCAATGCTGATTTGCAAGTCGAAATCGTATTAGCTGCTAATCCCTGTCCATGAAGGTGAATGAAGAAGGACATGCAGAAATCAATGGTGATTTCCTTAGGATTTTTTGCCTTGACAAAAGAGACCCATTTTCTCCAAGATGATTCGTATTGCCGTCTTGTGGATTCGATCTTGTATTCCTCGAGGAAGTCTAGACTTTTCTTAAAGATCCCAAACCTCTTCTTTGCGGCTAGGGAGAGAAAATCATGAGATGAAGGTCCTTGATTTTCGATGATGAAGCGAAGACAGTCGACTTCTGTACTTGTTGGGAGAGAACTGGGCCCGGGAGAGAGATCAGCTTGGGCTGCAGCTCCAGGACCAGGGGGTACCAGTTGCTCCGGGGCCACTTTGGAGCCACTAGGGCCGCTGTCCCTTTGAAGGTTCTCAGCTTGGAGAGGACTTTCAGCAGAAGGTTGGTGGGAGGGAACAGGTAGATCTTGGACCATCTGTTCCAGTCCAGTGACATGGCATCCACTGCTTCTGCCTTGGGGTCCTCGTACAGGGCCACATACCGAGGAAGTTGATTGTTGTCGCTCGTTGCGAAGAGATCGTTCTGAAGTTCTGGGACTTGGTGAGAGATGAAGGAGAATGATCTTGCGTCTAGAGACCATTCCGACTCTATCGGGCTTGTCCGAGATAGAGCATCCGCTGTCACGTTGCGGAATCCTTGTAGGTGAACTGCAGACAGGTGCCATTTCTTCTTCTCTGCCAGACGGAAGATTGGAAGAAGCACCTGATTTATCTGGGGCGATCTTGAGCCTTGGCGATTGAGACATCGAACTACCACCGAGTTGTCTAGGGTTAGACGAATATGGATCGAGGGAGGCGGGGAGAGTTTCTTCAGAGTTAGAAGGACCGCCATGGCCTCCAAGATGTTGATGTGAAACGTCTTGAACAGGGGAGACCATGTGCCTTGAGCCTGTTTTTGGTGGGAGTGACCTCCCCAACCCTCCAGCGAAGCGTCCGTGTGGATGTTGAGTGATGGAGGTGGGTGTTGAAGAGGAATGGACCTTTTCAGGGCCTTTGCTTCCGACCACGGCTTGAGGAGAAGTCGAAGTCTGTTTGGGAGCCGTCTCTTGAGGTCTCTTCGAGCGATGGATGCAGAACGTCTCCAGACTCCCGCGGCATCCTTTAGCTGTGCACGAAGCACTGGGTTTGTTACTGAGGCGAACTGTAGAGAGCCTAGAACTCGTTCCTGCTGGCGTCTTGAGATCCGCTTGGATTTCAGTAGTCGCTTGACAGACCCTGCTATTTCCTTCCTTTTCCTCTGGGGGATGGAAAGGCGGTGTGACTGAAGGTTCCATTGGATTCCTAACCATTGGAACTTATGAGTTGGAGAGAGGCGAGATTTCTTCACGTTTATCTTGAATCCCAGGTGTTCTAGGTACTGGGTGACTTTGCTGCAGGATTTTAAACAATCCTCTGGCGATGAAGCCCAGACTAGCCAATCGTCGAGGTAGGCCATCACCTGGACGTCTCGGAGGTGAAGCTGTTGTACTATGGCGTCCGCCAGCTTTGTGAAGATCCGAGGGGCCACATTGAGGCCGAAGGGCATGGCCCTGAAGGCGTAGCTTTTCCTTTGGAGTCGAAATCCTAGGTAGGAGGAAGCGTGATGGTTCATTGGAACGTGCCAGTAGGCATCCGCCAGGTCTATGGAGACCGTGTAAGAACCTCAAGGCAGAAGGGTCCTTATCTGTTGGAGAGTCAGCATCTTGAACTTGTCGTTCGCTATGAACTTGTTGAGGGGGGATAAGTCCAGAATGACTCTGAGTTTGTCTGAGTCTTTCTTGGGGACGCAAAACAGTCTCCCTTGGAACCTGGTGGACTTTACCTTCCTTATCACCTTCTTGTTCAAGAGATCTAGGACATATTCTTCCAGAAGGGGGGTTGATTGTTGGAAGAATTGCTGGAAGGTTGGGGGTGGTTGAGTCCAACTCCAGCCTAGACCCTTCTTGACGATGCTGTGTGCCCAGGGATCGAAGGTCCAACGATCCTGGAATTGGCGGAGTCTTCCTCCCACCGGAAGCACTTCATTGCTTTTGGTGTCCCGAGGGCTTACTGCCTCGGCCACTAGCTCCCTTTCCTCCTCTGCCTCTGGAGGGACGGCGAGACGCGTCTCTGCCTGCACCTCTGCTTGAGCCTCTACCTTTGGGACGAAAGGTAGTCGTCTGTTGCTCGAAAGCAGGGGTGAAAACCCGTGACTGTGAGAAGACCGGTTGGGTGACCAGCTGGAAGGTCTGCTGTGGCTGAGCTGCCACTTGGGGAGTAGCGGGTCCCGGAAACTGTCGTCTCTGTTGACGTTGATGGGGTTTCTGTTTGGAGGATTTCCTCTTAGGTTGAGGTCCATCGTCCTGGGAGGATTTCCTCTTCTTTGACATGCCCCACTTGTGGAGAAGGTTCCTGTTCTCCGTGGCGGCTTTGTCGGTGATCTCTTTCACGAGGTCAGAGGGAAAGAGGTGTTTACCACAGATGTTGGAGGAAATCAGCCTCCGGGGTTCGTGTTTCACAGTGGCACCTGAGAACACGAATTCACGACAGTCTCTCCGAGCCTTCATGAAGTGATACAAATCCTTCACCAGGGTTGCCATATGGGATTTGGCGAGTACCATGTAGTGGTCTGGGACTCTGGTGTCACAAGCCATGACGTCAAGTTGGACCTGGTGGGACATGGATGCTGCAAGCCTCTCCTTCGTATCTTGTTCCCGACGAAGGAGGTGGTCGTTGAGTTTCGGGAGGTCTTCATTAAACTGACGTCCGGCTACGTCAGGATCTAGCTTTCCCACCACGAAAGTATGCTGGATATCCTTCCAGTGTCGAGCGTCGGGGGGAGTCACTATGGAGAAGGGTCTGCACTCCTCCAGTGCAGGGCAGGGTTTTCCTTCTTCCACAGCCTTGAGGCACGCAGCGAAGGCCTTTTCCATGAAAGGAAGGACTGCATCGTCGGGTGCGACGTAGGTAGGGTGCTTCTTGCTCAGGGCCGGAAGCTTAGAGCAGGTAAAACCCCTACTTTTAAATGTGTTGGCTAGCATAGCCTGGGCCTTCGCGAGATCGAACACTTTCCCTCCTTGGGTTCGGTCTCTTCCTTAGAGGCAGGTTCAGAACGGAGCCGGACGTAATAGTCCGGGTAGGCCTCGAAGTTTGGGAAGAACTCCACATCTTCCAGGGGGACCGTGCCGATCTTATCGCTGACAAAGATCCTGCCGGTCGCGATAACCATATGCTCAGCATACCTCCAGGGGTTGGCGTGTGAGCATGCAGGGAGATCCATAACCGAGATCTTCTTCGGTTCTTTGGATCCCATTATGGACCTGATGAACTCTTGATTTTCTTTCAGCCTGTCGTCCATAATGGCTTTGTTCATCCGGAACATCTCTTGGGCGGATGGAATGGGTTCCGGGGTAGCGGAGGTAGACGGGAGAGACACTTCCGTCGGTGTAGGAGTAGGGGCGGTGATGGAAGGAGGAGCGACCTCTTGCTCCGACTCGGTGTATTCCACCTGGTCCTCTTCCTCTTCCGCACCTTGGGCCATAAGGGTCTTCTCCGTGCCCTCCGAAATATCCGACATGTGTTCGTCGTTCTCGGAATCCAGGTGGCACTCGTGCATGGACTGGGCCATTACTACGTCTGGTTCCACCGTAATTTGGACAGTGGGGATCAATTCTTTGGGCACCACAGAATCGGGGGAGGCCTTTGGGAACAGAAGGGACCTCATTTCTTCAGTGGCCAGGTACGGTCCAGTGGCATTCTTTTGGAAGCCACGCACCCACTTGCGTAGCTTATCCCGAGAAGTGTCCCTGACCTCCGCTGAGGGAGGATTATGGAAGGCATTGACTAGGCGAGCCTGGCAGACCGTACAGTTCTGCGGGTCCCAGAACTTCAAATCTCCTTTCTTGTTGGCACAAGGGGCGTGAGTCCTACACACCGTATGCCCGTAGAAGTGCGGGCGTTTTACAGCGCAGAAGTCGTAGTCACACTTCATCTGCTCCTCCTTTCCAGAAGAAGGCGAGGCCGAAGGTAGCGACATGATAAAGATTCAAGTCGATAAAGTAAGCACAGGGAAAATCCATCTAAGTAAGGCGAGCTACTATGCAAAGGATGAGGACGGACGTGACGTCATTTAGCAATAGCGCCCGTTTGTTTATGTCTCGAGTACCAAAAGTAGCCACGGACGAGATTAGCTGTGGAACGGCTCCCAGCTATTCTCCGCCCTTACACACCGAAGTATTAATACATGCGTCCCCTGTTGATATACGATGTCTTAAAAGGGAAACCTTTAGGATACTCGCTCCAGAAGTTAGAATTCTGTGATAACCTGTGGTTAAATTCTCTGGGAATATCTTAGTAGTTATTTACCCAAGGAAGCTACCAAAAAGGAACCTTCCATCAGGACGCCATGGCTTGAGCCCAAAAATAATAATATATGGTCAGTCTCTAGGGCATTGTCCTACTCGATAGGGTAATGGTACTGTTCCTTGCCCCTGCCATTCATGAGCGGCCTTTAAACCTTTAATCACCTCCTTCGAAGATCCATCCATTTTATGCATGACATAGCTCTCGATGTATCCTTAATAGTAACTTTTCCCATTAAAGGTCAAGGATGACTTCATGCTCCAACATAAATGTAACATTTCTTTGCTATTTAGTTTTCTTGTTAATTAGCTTCAATTTAACAAGAGATGGATTGTTTGATAACGCTGTGGCTGTGATCAATTCCATACTTATATTCAAGTTTCGAATGTTAAGAGATATTTAGAAAAACCAAATGTTTAAGAGAGTAAACAAAGTGATTACTCTTAGAACTCCTGATACTCAGGGAAACAGAATATGTGGATAGTTCATTAATGACTGAAATAGTTACTGAAAATATACAAGAGTGTGAGAGGGGAGAGATTTGTTGAAGAGCTTTGGACTTAGCCTCTGATTCAGGCTGTGAGTGAGCGAATCATAAATGAAGCTACTCACAGGTCTGGTAACTGCTTAGACCTCGTATACATCGACTTCCCTGGCTTTATAGCAAGTAAGGTTGTTTCCCCAGTCGGGACTTCTGATCATGCATGGATTTCATTATTAGTTAGGACTGAGCAGCCTGTCCCTGATGTAGCATACTCGTGTAAGATTTATATAAAATCTTTAGCAGACTGGAATGGCACTTTGTGTGATCTTTTGGACTTGAATTGTTCACAATTGTATAATAGTGTTGATCCTGTAGTCACTTTGAATGAGAATCTAGTCAATATAATTTATAGGTGTATCCCTTCTCGTGTGCTAAGGTACCGAGGGAAAGACATACCCCAGTTCAATGATGATTTTAGATAGGTTTATTTGGGGAAGCAGTAGGCCTATCATCTTGGAAGGGTAACACCAGATTTGACTTGTAATAACCATACTTAGCTTAGAGCTCTTGCTCAGAGTGTTTATACTGTAAATGAAAAGGAATACAAATCATCTATAAAAGAACCCCTTCCTGGTACAACCTAGGAACATAGGGTGTAGGCTACCTTTAAATCTACACTATTTTCTGTAGATGCAACAATTCCTCCTTTACTTGAACGAGATGCCTCAGTCACTCCCAGTCCAAAGAAAAAGGCAACCCTCTTGGCTGATGTGTTTGACTGTAACAGAGTAATGAGAAACTTGATCTTCCCGAGGCTAAACTAACTATTTTAGCTTTTCGATCTCGGGAAATTAAAGCTCTCCTCATGAACCTTGATGCTTATGCCTGTGTAGACCCAAATGGTATTTTTCCTTTGTTTTTTTATAAGGACTGCAGATTTCTTAGCGCCAAAGTTATGTCATTTTGCGTAAGTTATCAAGAGGAACTTTTAGCACTTGTTGGAGAATTGGTAATGTTACGCCACTGGGTAAATGTTTGTGGTTGCTCATATCCACCTGATTACCTCACAATTTCCATCACTCCTATATTTACCTCCGCCAACGAAGTTGAGAGGTTATGTTTTTGCCTCTCTTTGTCCAGTTGTATGTTTGTTTGTTTTTTGTGAACAACATCCTAGCCACAATTTTACTCATAGAGTAGTGAAACTTTCATGGAATAATTGTTTTGTTTAGACGTGAAAGTGTTTCAATTTTGAAATTCCTAGGTCAACAGACAAGATCGAGCATAAGGACGACCAAATTAACCCCTAATGCAAGCTGGTTTCGAGAAATAAGCTGCCGTTGGGGAAGTCTGCACTCTCAGTGCATTTCAAGTATCTAAAGTTTTTGAACGTCTTTAGGCAAAATATGTAAATAGGTTTGCTGAAGATAATCATCTGTTCCCTAGTTTGCAATTTGGCTTTCCTAAAGTCATTGGAGCATGTGATGCCCTTCTTACAATCTCCAAGACTGTACTGAAATTTCGTGATTGTGGTCTGGAAGTTCATATGATTAGCCTTGATTTTAGCGCTGTCTTTAATCGTTTTAATCAGGAGGTTCTTGTTTTCAAACAGTTGGGTTTGAGTGGGTCTTTTCTTAGCATCATTGTGAAATTTTTAAGTAATAGATCGCAAAGAGCAGTTGTTGATGGGCACCATAGTGAGTATAGCGATGCGATATCTGGTGTTCCTCAGGTTAATGTTCTTAGCCTATTACTGTTCATATTATAGACACATCTGTGGTTAAGTCCAGAGAACAAGCTTGTTTCATATGCATATGATGCTACTCTATTTGCATCAATTCCACATCGTTATTATTATTATTATTATTATTATTATTATTATTATTATTATTATTATTACTTGCTAAGCTACAACCTTAGTTGGAAAAGCAGGATGCTATAAGCCCAGGGGCTTCAACGGAAAAATAGCCCAGTAAGGAAATAAAACAAGGAAAAATAAAATATTCTACAGTAACAACATTAAAATGAATATCTCCTATATAAACTATAAAAACTTTAACACGTGGAAGAGAAATATGATAGAATAGTGTGCCCGAGTGTACCCTCAAACAAGAGAACTCTTAACCCAAGACAGTGGAGGACCAGGGTACAGAGGCTATAGAGATCTAGCTAAAATTAGTGCATGATGCAAATTATGTGACATGACGTTGAATCCTAATAAAACTCGGAGTAGGATTGTAAGTAGGTCAAGGGCAGTTGCTTCTCAACATCCGGATCTCAACATGAATGATGATTCTTTAACTTTGCATGACTTATAAAGTTTTAGATGTGATTTTCTACAGCAAATTTACTTTTAAGAAACACATTAGTTCTGTCTCTTCTTCATTGCACAAAAAATTGGCTTATTGAGAAATTCTTGTAAGATTTTCGGTGATCAATCTATTCTGAAGTGTTTTAAATTCTTTCATTCTACTTTGTTTCGAGTATTATTCTCCTGTCTGGTCTTCAGCTGCTGATTCTTATCTTAATTTGTTGGACAGTAACTTACGGTATATTAAATTTCATATTTCTGATCTAGATATTAATATATGGCACCGTCGTTCGATTAGTTCATTAAGCATATTGCCTAAGGTTTTTTATAATTCTGACCATCCTTTACATTCACATCTTCCCAGACAGTACCACCTTGTTCGTAACACTAGGTATGAAGTTATTCTAATAGTCAGTCCCTCTCCATCATGAGGCTCAATACTACACAGTATTTAAAAAGTTTCATTCCCTCTGTAACCAAGTAGTGGAATGATCTTCCTAATCTCTTAGTTGAATCTGTAGAACTTCAAAAGTTCAAACTTGTAGCAAATATTGTTAAGTCGAACCGGCTGACATAAGCCTTTATAGTTTATTTATGAAATATCTGTTTTAATTTCACTGTTCTTGAAATATTTTATTTTAATTGTTTCGTTATTTCCTTATTTCCTTTTTTTCACTAGGCAATTTTTCCCTGTTGGAGCCCTTGGGCTTATAGCATCCTGCTTTTCCATCTACAGTTGAATCCTAGCTAGTAATAATAATAATAATAATAATAATAATAATAATAATAATAATAATAATAATAATAATAATAATAATAATAATAATAACTAATTAAAGAAGGTTTCTTGAGGGTGTAAAAATATTTGTTTTATGATCTTCAATATTTTGAAACCTATTTTATCATGAAAACTGTAAGCGTCATCTCATAATCTTTATATTTAAGAATTTCCGTACGTGATTATTTTTACGTAAGATGACGCTGTTTTTTACTTAACATAAGTCAAGGGGAAAATTACTATACGTGGAATAATGAATTTAATGAATTTTTATCACAAATACCTCATGTAATTTTCGTTTCGTATGTAATTGTTCATGGTTGAAACATTAACACAATAGGAAATGAAGGAATGCATCATGGTATTTCGAATACTCTAATTTGCTACCATTTAAAAAGAATAATAGAAACAATTATTTTCTATCCCAGTGTTAACTTAAGTAAAGTTCTGTAGGTCGCAAACAATAACTAAACCAACTTTAAAGTCCCTAATTACTTCACTGCATACTTAACAAATCCTTTAAACATATTTACATTACGACCTTCAAATATGTTTACCAGTCCTTCAGACAATTTTGGTTAGGATTTTTACTTTTTCTTCAGCGAAAGTATCACCCTTCTCAAAGTACATGTTTGGAATGCACGAGTAAATGCAATGCACACAGGGAATTTTTTATGTTGTTTGAGTGGTTCGTCTCTTGTTAGCGCTTTTTATTTGCTCATTTCAGGCATTGTACCAGCTTATATTTACAATTTGCAGCCTGGCTCTCTCTCTCTCTCTCTCTCTCTCTCTCTCTCTCTCCTCTCTCTCTCTCTCTCTCTCTCTCTCTCTCTCTCTCTCTCGTTTGAAATCTTTAGTTTCCCCTGATAGCTATGACGTGTTTATATAGCCGCTATTTTTATCCTAAATATTGAATGTAATTAAGGTGCCATATTTATAAGTTAATACATAAATGTATAAAACTATAATTAGTTAGGTACCTTAAGTAACCTTTAGTATTTTCTTTTTATGGTTCCTTTATGTTTAAGGTTTCGTCAAAGTCCGATGCTTTTTTTTAGAACTCAGATTAATACATTTCATAAGATTTAATACTTTTATCGCAACCCCCAAATTCAAATATCATAAAAGTTATTTTTTTTTTCTTTTTAGATAATTTTGTATTACGCTAAGAACATCATCATCATCACCATCATCATCTACGCCTATTGACGTAAAGGGCCTCATAGAAGATTCGTTTTCATACCTGGTGGTGGCCGATGTGGTAACGTTCCTGACTGGTAAACTCCAGATTGGGCTTCGAGTTCCGCTCAAACTCGTTAGTTTGTTTGGTCGCTGTAACCTCCCCATCCTTGTGAGCTAAGGATGGGGGGGGGGGGTTATTGGGGAGCCTTTAAGTCTATCTGCTGAGACATCAGCAGTAATTGCCTGACCCTCCTTGGTCCTAGCTTGGGTGGAGAGAGGGTTTTGGCACTGATCATATGTACATATGGTCATCTCTAGGGCACTGTCCTACTCGATAGGGCAATGTCACTGTCCCTTGCCCCTGTCATTCATGAGCGGCCTTTAAACCTTTAATTGATAAAAATTGAGGAATATGAATAATAGGTTCTCTACAGAAACTATCATCCACTACAAATCAATCAAACTCGATTATCAACATCAGTATCATTATTATTACTTGTATTTGTATTATGATATTCATTTGAAATATGATGGGGAAATGCTACTTCTAATTATCCTACCATTGTTAGAAAGTGAGCAGTTTGGTTTGAGACATTCTTTTAAAATGTATTGCACACATTTTGGTATTGGCTGTCACGGAGTTTTCAGGTTTATCATTACGTTAATATTCCCATACGGGTTTGTGTGTGTATATATATTTATATATATATATATATATATATATATATATATATATATATATATATATATATATATATATATATATATATATATATATATATATATAGCCTATATCTTATTGTTTTCCACCGCTATCCTTACATTAATAGGTCGGCTGCCTGATGCGCTCTCTCTCTCTAACGCCTTCTGTCAAAGGCTTCCTCTTTCACCAAATATTCTCTCCATATCTTCTTATATCTTATCTCGCCATCTAATTCTCTCTCTCTCTCTCTCTCTCTCTCTCTCTCTCCTCTCTCTCTCTCTCTCTCTCTCTCTCTCTCTCTCTCTCTCTCTCTCTCTCTCTTCAAAGCCCTCCTTAACTCCCTCATATATGTATACTGTATATATATATATATATATATATATATATATATATATATATATATATATATATATATATATATATATATATATATATATATATATATATAATACGGACGTGTGGGTGGATGAGTATGGGTGCATTTAAATTAGTTACCGAATATTACAACTCCTGTTTTTTGACATTTGATAAATTTTGCTGTTGTTTACTATACTCAGGTCTACATACGCGTTTGAATTCATGACAGATATCCCTTACACTCACACAACCTCAGCGTAAAATAAACTCCACAAAATATAAAATCAATCGGTGATAACCGAAATTGAAACTCACAAAGAGCTGGCATTAACCAATAGCATCCTGCTTTTACAACTAGGGTTGTAGCTTAGCAAGTAATAATAATGATAATGATAATAATAGAATCAATAATGCTTTATAAGCCTCTTGTATCTTCAGCTGATATAAATTAAAAGCTCTGAAAACATCATAAATGACAAAAATGGTTTTTACGAGTCTCTCGTGTATGTTTTTAGAGTCCGGTACACTAAGTACTAAAAGCCAAGTCTCTCAGATTGCATAAAGCCTTTGAAAGGGTGAAAGACACAAAGCGATAAAACATAAAATGAAAGGACCAAGTAACGAGACATCCCGTAGAGGAAACAAAGGCAAATGACCCAGATTGATGATTCCATCAAATGCATTACGAAGCATTTTGGGACAAAGGGAGATAAAGGAAAACGGCCAATTCTTCCATTCCTCTTTCCATGTTAGGTTATTGGGTAAAGGTACCAGGGAGTGAAACAGGTGATAAAAGCATTTGGTATTTGTATAAAAGAATATCTTTACTGGCATTCACTTTATTTTTTATTCTGCTTACAAAAGCAGGTATACATACTCGCAAGTACATAATAATACAATAACATTTTCCCTAGAACTGGCACTCCCTTTTATGGGAAAACTATCCTACGCGACCCGCAAAAAGATGGATAAGTATTGAGATAGATATGCACACAAACGCGGACACAGATTCAGTCCATCTTACCCTGTTCTCCCTTTTTTAACTACAACACACCAGTTTCGGGAATTTGTGGGAGGTTGTTGTTTCCGTGTGTACCTCATGGGATAACACCCTCTTACCATGGCATGACTACCCTCTCTCCCTCTACCAGATAGGCGGGGAAGATACAGAGTAGTTATAAGTTTGGCAATGCCGCTCAGCGTGACAGGAAATATATATACTGTATATATATATATATTATATATATATATATATATATATATATATATATATATATATATATATATATATATATATATAATATATATATGTTTGTATTATAGCCAGGCAATTGCTTTTTATTATATAGGGAAAATGATTGAAAGGAGGCACAACCAGGGAAAATATTTGCTCAATGTGTACTGGAAAATAATACTAACGGATGTTCTTCATCTGTGAAAACTACTCTGCTATTTGATACGATGGAATTCTGTTACATTTCAAGACTACAATAAGTGTTCAGGAGAGATAGCAGATGACTTTTTAAATTGTGCAGGGCCTGTCGGTATAATTCATCTGAAATGTATTTACATACACACGCACCATATATATATATATATATATATATATATATATATATATATAATATATATATATATATATATAATATATATATATATATATATAATATATATATATATATATATATATATATTTTATTATATATATATATATATATATATATATTATATTATATATAATATATATATATATATAGATATATATATATATATATATATATATATATATATATATATATATATTATATTTTATATATATATATATATATATATATATATATATATATATATATATATATATATATATATATATATTATTATATATATTGTCATTAAAACAAAGCACCGCTGCTCCTATATATGTCTACAAGAGGAAGAAAGTTTACCTTAGATGTTGTTCTGGTTAGTTTACCTGATTTTTGAAGCCCAAACCTGGCCTCGTGTTACCTTTAATACCTTATCATAAGACCGGGCTGGATTTGACCTTTGACGGGCCGCGAGGAGGCTGTGACTAAGAAGGCAGGATGAAAGCAACTGAGTAACTTTTATTACAGAACATCCGTTCATATATAGATAATCTCCAGGCAAAAAACACATAAAAACAATAGGCAATTTCATGTTCAACCGACAACCGCACCGGTTAACAGTTTATGGTGAGAAAAACAGACATGTTATTTCAGGTCCCTATCAGTGCCAGGGGAGAGCGAAGATACAAAGCATAATATATACAAAAAATGAAATGTCGTTACCATGTTAGATCGTGTGACACACAGTTATTACATATCTCCCTCCTAAAAATGACACACTGTACATGTTAAATAGGGCGCCCTGATCTAGAGAGGCGAACTGTAGGCGGGTTATCTGGCACGAGATACGCAGGTTTTAGACGATCAATGAGACCCAGTCTTCTTTGCCACAAATGTTTAGTAGGAATGCTTTCGGACTGCGTCGGATCACAAGGAAAGGGCCTGAGTAAGGGGGTGTTAGAGGTGGCTTGCTAGTGTCGTTGCACAGAAAGACGTGCGTCGAAGAGTGCAAGTCTGTCTGTGTGTGATGCTTCGCTGGGGGCTTGTAAGTCTGGCGGCATGGAGAGTAAATTTTCCCATGATGTGACGTTTTGCACTGGAAATCGTCGGAGGAGGTTACAGATGGAAAAAAATTCTGCAGGGACGACCAAACAGGTCACCAGACACCATTTCAGCTGCCGAGACGTCGAGGCCGTCTTTAGGAGTGGTCCTTAATCCCAGGAGGCCCCAGGGAAGCTGAGTAAACCAGTTGGAATTCTTGCAGCGGGACATCAAAGCTGCTTTGAGGGTGCGATGAAAACGTTCAACCATTCCATAGGCAGCGGGGGTTGTAGGCCGTTGTCTGATGTAGGGTGATATCCAGGAGATTCGCTAATGATGTCCAAATTGAGAGGTGAAAGTGGTACCCTTGTCAGAAGTAATACTCAGGGATACCAAATCTTGCAAATCCATCCTGAGAGTAAGGCAGATGTACATGAGGCGGACGTTGCATTTTCCATGGGAATGGCTTCAGGCCAACGAGTGGAGTGGTAGATGACGGTGAACATGTAAGGATGTCCTTATGATGTGGGTAGGGGGCCTACAATGTCGTCGTGAATGTGGGCGAAATGATGCTGAGGTTGAGGAAAGATGCCTACTCCTGAATCCGTGTGTCGATGTGCTTTGGAAGTTTAGCAAGAAAGTACAGGCGCGGACCCAATCCTTAGCATCCTTAGAAATGCCGTGCCAAATGAACTTTGCCTTCAGCAGCTGTGCAGTAGAACGGCACGAGGGATGTGAAAGGCCGTGAATGAAATCAAACACCTGTCGGCACATGGTAGCAGGAATCCAAGGTCGTGGTCTACCATTACTGATGTCACAGAGGCGGGTGGTGATAGAGTCATCGAGGGGGATGTCTTCCCAACAGAGGGATGTGCAGGATGTCCTACATGCTTGACACTCTGGATCCTGTTCTTGGGCTTGACAGGGCATCGGCAACAGGATTCATTTTCCCAGGGACGTGTTGAAGGGTGCAATTGTCACTGGCATCGGAGGAGGAGACGTAGAGGGGCATGTGGGATAGGAATAGTGAGAGCTGCAGCGGGTTGATAGGGCCCTTCTTGCATTGTAGAAGGCCGCTTCTTGAAGGGGACCCCACTTCGGGTCTTTTGACTTGCCCTTGAGGGAGGTGTAGAGGGGGGCAAGAGTGGTGGTAATGGCTGGCAGAAAATGGTGATAACAGTTCATGATGCCCAAGAATTCCTGCAGAGCTTTGACGGTCGAGGGAGGGGATGGACTCCTTCAGGAGTCATGCGGTTTGCCCTAAGAACAACACTTCGTTGGCGCCAAAGGTACACTTGTCGTACCGGACTACAAGGCCGTTTTGTTGCAGGCGGACGGGGGAAATGCGCAGGTGATGAAGGTGTTCCTCTGTTGAGGAAGAGAACACAAGTATGTCGTCCACATAACATACACAGAAGGGGGAGGTCCCCTAAGATGCCATCCATGAGATGTTGAAAAGTGGCCCCAGCATTACGAAGGACAAAACAGGAGTAATTGAAGGTGTATGTACCAAAAGGAGTGGTGATGGCGGGTCTTGGGAATGTCTTCTGGGTTCATGGGCACCTGATAATAACCCTTCAAGAGGCCGAGCGTGGAGAAAACCTTCGCTTTGTGCAGGTAGGAGGTCACATCGGCAATGTGTTTTTTCTGGGGGGGGGGGGGCGTTAGTGATCCAGTTCTGTTTGCATGTTCAGGCGCCTGTAATCCCCGCACGGACAGAGGGAACTGTCTTTCTTCAGAACGATGTGTAAGGGGGACGACCATGGGCTGGAGGCCTTTTGGCAAAGGCCTTTTTCCTCCATTTCAGAGAACGTCTGTTTGGTGGCTGCCAATCGTTTCCGGTGCCAGACGTCTGAATTTTGCGAAGACTGGGGGTCCCGTCTTCTTGATATGGTGATAAATACCGTGCTTAGCAGGAGCCGTTGGTATTTGGTGACGTTCTGGACGGAAAACTTCTGGGTATGACGTGGGGGAGTTGGGCGTAGGCATCGGTTGTGTGCGCTGATGTGGAGAGCAAGGTTGGAGGGGGCGGGTTGAAGAGGGTGTCAACATGTGGGCACCTGATTATAACCTTTCAAGAGGCTGAGCGTGGAGAAAAC
>NC_090735.1:53466140-53488640 GCF_036898095.1 Palaemon carinicauda
ATATCTAACTGCTAGATAATGTCTTTCAAAAGATGATCCTCTCTATATTCAAGGAAAGTTAAACCATACAACCTTTGATACAATAAAAGAAAAAATTCCTAAATGAAATTCCATAAAACGATGGATAATTGAATACTTGAGCGTAACTATTCTACAAAATTCCTTCCGGAATATTAGATATTTCAGTCAGTAGTTGAGGAAATGGAATAAAGATAAAATTGATGAGGTTTCCTCACATGAAAAGCCGTATATATTGGATGCTTTATATGAAAATGGTTTGGTGTTGATAAATTCAATAGGACGTTTTAGCTCTTTTGACTTACATGATTAAAGTCTTTTTATCAAGAGATTAAAATATTAGTTAGATAAAGTTTAATTCTTAATTCTAGATATGCTATATATATATATATATATATATATATATATATAATATATATATATATATATATATATATATATATATATATATGTGTGTGTGGTGTGTGTGTGTGTGTGTGTGTGTGTGTGTATAAATATATGTGTGTGCGTGTGTTTATATGTGTAAATCATTTCTATATTCCTTATACCTTAATATTGTGAATCTTATTTTTCTTGAGCTTAGTGAAATTATACTTTTTAAAAAAAACTCACTCACAGTTAGATATGGAATTTCTCTGTTACATTTACTACACGTGATATTCATCTTTGAAAGTACTCCAAGAAGTTATGAAGGTCCTCCCTTTCCGTGTTCACATTTTGAGCGTTTCAACTTTTATCACAGGGTCGGTTGTCTTTGCTTAAGCCGTCCCAAGGGCGATCCGTAAGTACGGGAATAAACGATATAAGAGGTATGGCTTGGACGTCTGGACTCAGTCCGAATAATGACGCAGATATTTACGCTGATAAAAGCGTTCTTAGCTGACCTCTTTCAACTTTGACTATGAAGTACAGCAGGAAGGTTTTCTCAAAATTCCTCTTAGGTGCTGAATGGGCTCTGGGAACTTGACCTAAATCCATAGATCTTTGGATTAGGCCCACCATGGAAATCAACATTTCGGGGTTATTATTCATTTTTTGGGGATAGACTTTATACATTGTTTAAGATAAATATTCATGAACTGTGATCTCTAATACAGGATCTTTAGAATTTAAGTTTAATGAAATATTGAATAATAGCAAATCAGACAATGGCTAGGTTCAGTAAAATTCGGAAATCAAATCGCCTGAAATTACAGTTTAGTGAGATCGGTGTTACCGTATGGACATGAGTCATGGTATGAAATGAAACAGATTTTGTACATTAAGAACAAAGCTTTCCGAAGAATATTCGGAGTTGATGATGATGATAATGATGAATAATTTATTTATTTATTATAATTATTATTATTATTATTATTATTATTATTATTATTATTATTATTATTATTATTATTATTATTATTATTTTGATTCGATTATTATGTATATATTATACGTTGCATGCTGCATTGGAAGAACTATTATGAACTTTTCTGCTTTCTTCCAGCCTGGCTAGTACATTGGTAACATGTTGGCCTTGCATCCTGCTTAAGGTTGCGAGTTTAAGCCGTTTACTAGGGATGTTACTGCTGTCTTTAGGTACCAGGGCGGGGTGGGGCGTTAACCTTGTGTGACTGATGTTATGATGTAGAATGTCTTCAGATTAGATTGGAACTGAAACCTGTTTTTTTAAACTTAAACTTCATATGAATATTTCCGTGTTTTGCTTTTTTATTAGTTCTCTGTACCAACTAGCTATCGGCCTTATTCAGTTGTCTTTTATTTCAAATTTATTTTAGAATATTTATGATTTTGGAATTTAGTGTCCTTATCACTTTTGTAGGAAAATTCATTATTTGCTAAAGTCTTTAATATATGATAATTGAAGAATCGAATAACTTCTTTTCTAAAGTTCCAAACTCTCTCTCTCTCTCTCCTCTCTCTCTCTCTCTCTCTCTCTCTCTCTCTCTCTCTCTCTCTCTCTCTCTCTCGTGCGTGTTGTGGGTAGGTAGGTATGTATGGAGACAGTATTGTGATAATAAAAAGAAAAAAAATGAGTTTTATATAAATACTAAACACAAACACATATACACACACACTCATATATATATATATATATATATATATATATATATATATATATATATATATATATATATATATATATATATATATATTATATATATTATATAATTTATATAAGTGAGAGAGAGAGAGGAGAGAGAGAGAGAGAGAGAGAGAGAGAGAGAGAGAGAGAGAGAGAGAGAGAGAGAGAGAGAGAGGTCCGTTTTTAAGTAGTGATGCACAGATGTTCTATCTCACAGATAACAAAAAAGCATCGCTATAACTCAGGTGTTAATGGAGTAATAAAGAACACAGTTTTCCCAGGGGAAAATTATTCCTTTAACCTTGGTCCTGGAATGTATTTTAACAGAAAAATAAATATTAAATAGACACTCATTACATTCGTTAATTTACTGCAGAAACAACGGCTTTGTTTTAGCACAACAAATGTTAATTATGCAGATCTCTATTCACATTTGCAAATTGTTAGTTCTTGTCTTGTGCCAATGAAATATTACATCGTAAATTACTTTTCTAAATTCATAAATATTTCTTGTTAATTGTTGGTCATTACAATAAAAAAAAAAACGCCTCCATCTTCTTATATGTAGATTATAGGCTATAAATATATTTCAAGTCTTAAAAATTACTGCCATCCTGATGTTCTAATTCAGTTTATTTTCCCGTAACAGTCGAAATATGGAATAGTGATTAGAATCTCCGGAATATGTAATACCTTGTAGTAATAAGAGCTAAAATCCATCCCAAAGTTTTCCTGGACTCCTCATTGGTGTATCCAAGCGAGCTCGATGCATTTTTTGCTCTTTTCATCTAAAGTTAGAACGTTGATGATGGGCCTTGTTTACACATCCAGCAACGTAGAACTTTTAGGCGAATAATAATGAAAAATAACGATGTAGATTCCGTTGTGTGTGTCGGTTGCTGGTCTCTTACTCTCAATGAATAAAGATTTAATATTTTGTACTCAGTATGACTTACAATATGTTCATTCGTTGTAACTGGGATCCTTCCTTAATCATATTCCAAAGGTGTTTTCATTTTACGCCAATTTCCCAATTTTATTCAAAATTACTGGAACCAGCCTACGACTCGAACATAATGATACCTCAACGTGGTGAAACTGACTGCGTATTGCCATGATCAGCAAAGCTGGGCTAGTTAGGGCTAAACCTCGGAGATGAATAAGGACATGGCTAAGGCCTTTCTCCTGCAGTGGACTAGAAACTGCTACATTTGTTGTTGTTGATCATGTATGTATATATATATATATATATATATATATATATATATATATATATATATATATATATAATATATATATATATTTGGGCTCAGGCCATGTCGTCCTGATGGAAGTTCCTATTAGGTAGCTTTCTAGGGTATATTTGACTACAGTGATATTCCCAGAGAATTTTACCGTAAGGTATCAAGAATTCTAACTCCAGGAGCGAATAACCCTAAATAATCTCACAGGGATAACGCATAAGATCAGAGGACGTATTCTTGACACGTCACATAGCTCTCTTCGCCCCGAACATTATTAACACTTCAAGGGGGAATAGTGACAAGAATCTGAAACGAGAATGAAAAGAGAGCCGCTCATAAGGCATCTCTCCTATTCCGTTTCCAGTGTGTATCTGATGAAGGCTGTAGCGCCCTCTTTATTCCTTTTTCGTGTAGCTCGACTACTCGGTGTTTTCCCTGTGTTCTCTCGTTATTTTGGATTTAATTCAACATATTGATGACTTCTCCAGCCTCTTCTGCCTCTAGGAAGTTGAGTATTATCTTTACTATACATAAATGTAGGCTCTTGTTGTTTTGAATTAAATCAAAAGTGGTTTTATCGTAAACAAGAGCTGTTGCCTACTGGAGGCATCCTGGATGCTATCGCTCGCTCTTACGGGTCAGTTAGTTAGTTAAAGCTACGTTCCCGGTTTGTTACGGTTTAATAATTTGGCTATTTAGCTACTCTAGAAATGCTTATATTGTTCAGTCAGTGTTAGCTGTGTGTATTCGACACGGGTCGAGGTACTGATCCTGCATTTCGCGAGGCTTCGTAGCCTAGACGTCTGGCACTAGTACTTTCATGCATGGTATAAGTTGTTCCGAGTGTTATTTTATTGAAGCTATAGGCAAATATTTTATACATGTAAGATATTGTTGAATGTTTTTTCCAAGATTGTATACGAGAGTTTCGGTGATTTAGGTAATCGATCCTCATCTTACCTAGTCTAGTATTCTAGGTACAGTAGTATACTTTCGCACATCCCCGATTGTTCTTTTTCTCCTCCGGAGGCTAAGTTCAATCCCTCTCTCCGTCTGTAAGCCTTCGGCTTAATCCTAGTGGTTCTATCTGTATAATAATTCAGGTATAACTATTCTGGGATATGTCTGTCCTGACCTGATAACCAGAGTGACTGGTTTTTTGGGTTAGTGCAGAACATCAGACTTTCTAGTCTGTGGTCTGCTTCTTCCCAGCATGGAGAAAGAGTCTCCTTTGCTAGGTTAGGGGCGGACACAGGAAGCTTCGCTTCCCTAGTCCATGTTGGAAGGATTCTGTACGAGATGATTCCTTCCTCTAGTGGCCTAGCAGACTGTCCTGTGTTGTTTTTCTCGGGCTGGAGAATGAGTTTTCTCTGTTGCCCGGCGAAATAACTTCACCTAACTTTGTCCTGGTTGAGAGGAGGTTAGCAATTATTGCCAATCTTCCTCCCTAATAGACAACTCTTGGTTAGGATGAGCTTCCCTAACGGCTGAGTGTGTCTCCTGCTAGAACGAAGTCTATAGGACCCTTATCCCCTCCCCACCCCTCTTTCTTTTATTTTCTTTTAGCCGTAGTCCTACTTCCGTACCTAGTATAAATTAGGATGGAGGACAGGCTCAGCTCTCTGCCGGCCAGCACTACGTGTCGGCCGGTAGAGAAACTTTATTCTTTGCAGAGTGACCCCAGACCTCCCTTGGTCTCCCTTCCATGTCCGTCGGTAGAGCCCGGCAGACTATGGATTCTTTGGAAGCCTGAATGTTACATTCTCCCCTTCCATAAGTTCACTCTTTCTGGATGGAAGGTCGTATGGCATGCCGCCCTATAACCTTATATCCATACTGTTTCTCTGACTATTGTGTTGCACCCCTATCCCGGCTGCCGGCTTGACAGCCGACAGCCGGGCAGGTAGAGATTCTCTGATTCTTGGCTACTGTCGGCGGCATGGTTTTATTACCTTTGCCGGCCGGCAGTGGATTCACAGCCCGAATTTGCTGGCCGCTACGATTAGCGGCCGGCAGCCGGGTTTTAGTGTTTTCAGCCGTCGGCTGGCAATGATTGTCACGAATCAGTGGGCTGCTGCCTATTAGTTAAAGATAGTATATCTTTGATCTATAAAGGGGTAGTTGCCGGCCGGCACAATAACATGCGATGTACAGTAGTTGCTATATTCGTAGTGTAGTACACACTGAATTAGTAGAAACTGCTGTACAGAGTTTGTGATAACACTAATGTTCTTCATCATACTTAATGTTATCTTGTACAGCCTTTTGTTGAGACCGTACTTTATATAGAAAGTGAGTTCTTTCTGTATTCTTTCAATCCCGTATATTGAAACTACACATTAAATTTCCGTTTAGGAAATTACATAAGGTATTCTAGTAGAGAATTAACCTTAGTTTTAATATTTTGGGAGGTTACAGCAACTGACTGAACAGGAAATACAAGTATGTGTCTTTCCTTCTTTCTTTTATAGCTTTTCTATATAAGCTAAATCTTTCAATATAAGTGAAAAGCCTTCACTTGATACTCATGGATTTTTCTTCTCTTTACAGGAGGACCATCCGAAGTGCGGGAGTGTGTTCTGTAATGTCTGCAGTAAGAACTTCTGTGGACATCATTATTGCAGGAGGCACGCAGCATGCACAGCCTCCAGAGGTGTTCTCCGCTATTGGGATGTTCAGGTTTGTACAGTTTGTTCTAACCTGATTACCGAGGCTTTTGACGACCCTAAGTCAACGGAGTCAAGGGATGCTGCCAGGGAAACGTTACGATCCTGGGTGAGGGGTTTTCAGAAAAAACCCTCAGGTCCCTACCTTCCTAATGAGAAGATGAGGGCCTACCTTTTCCCTAAAGCATCAGCTGATGCAATCATCCCCCAGCCTCAGGTGGAGATACCAATTGCCCTGAATCCGGTAGATTCTGAAGTCTCAGCCGCCCTTCAAGACATCCAAGTGGACGATAGGATGTCGGAGGTGTCAAATTCTACTGAGAAGGACCTTCTAGGAGAGGGTCAGGAGGAGGAGCTGTTTTAGACTCCTCAAGTAGAAGACCAAGAAATCGACGAAGTGTCAGTTATGTCGGTTCCAGACCCAGAACCGGTTCCTTCTACATCGTCTGCTATCCCAGATGAACTGGAAAGGACTTTCTTCCATTGTTGAGATGATCCAACAAATTCAAAGGAAGAATGATGAGAAGGAAGCTGCAATGAAACTGGAGTTACGTAGACTTGCAGCATCACGTGGGTCCCAGAAGCTCCTCATCGTGAAGGATCTTCCCTTGTGCTCGAATACCAATCCTTGGAAGTATGCCGAACACATGCCAATGACAACCGGGGAGATTGTGATCTCAGAAAAGTTGGGAGCAATTCCCTTGGAAGAAGTGAAATTTTGGCCCAGCAAAGATTTTTATCCGGACTGCTATGCCCGTCCTAGGAAGGAGCCAGCCTTAAAGGAGGAGACGGAGCCGGAGGTCATAGTTTTTGACCATAGTAAAGCTCAGACGTTACTATCGAGCTCGATGAAAGAGGGGGCTTCACTAACTCAAAGGTACCCGCCTTGAGTAGAAGCTTCCCTCCTTTGTGGCCTCTCCTACCAGAGCGTTTCCCTTCTTGGAAAAGGGATATAAGGCAGCCTTAAATGCGGTGGAGGCAGGGAAACCATGCCCCTCCTTGGAGGAGTGCAAGCCGTTATCTCTGACCTTGCCCTGGGACCAAGAAGACTGGAAGGACGTACACCTTACCTTCTCAGTCCGGAAACTAGAAGCTGATATTGCTGAATGCCAGTTCGGTGAGGCGCTTCCAAAACTGTCGGAGGCTCTCTTGCGTAGAGAGCAAGAGACAAAGGAAAGACTTGCGCCATCGATGTCGTTGCAATAAAAACTAGAAACAATGGCAAGTGACCCCAAGAACCAGGACATGTTCATGGTTGTGGCCAAAACCCATCTGGCCACAGTTACGAAGGATTTCTATAGCTTTATTAAAGCTAGGAGAGCCTGTAGAGAGTTCGTGTTCGCCTCGGTTGCGGTGAGGCACGAACCGAGGAAACTGATCTCTTGTATTTGGGGTAAAGACCTCTTTCCCAATGAAGTGGTTAAAGAGGTAGTAGACAAAAGGCCTAGGCCATCCTCTCTGCCGGCTAAACCCTACCGACAGCAACATCAACAACAACTTCCTGTGACCGCGGTGCCTCAGACGGTGGCACAACCTCCAACCACGTACCAGCTGGTACCTCAACAAACGGCGACACTGTCGCCAGCTCTTAACCCAGCTCAGAAAGGCAGACTTCTTCCTTTCGTTCGAGAGCCAGAGGAACAGCCAGAGGTTCTTCTAGACGCCCTTCAAGAGGAAGGGGATCCAGGGGGGGACGCGGTCAAGGAGGCAAGGCCTCAGGTCCACAACAGCAGAAGTAGATACTTCCAGTAGGAGGGAGATTACAGCTTTTTAGTGATCGCTGGACCTTCGATCCCTGGGGCCACAGCCTAAATAAGAATGGACTAGGTTGTAGCTGGAGCAGTCCTCCACCTGAATTTCCTCAATTCTTCCACCACTCAACCCCCGCTCTGAAAGAATATGTCCGAGAGCTCTTAGTCAAAAGAATAATCCGGAAGTCTAAGTCAATCAAATTCCAAGGAAGGCTGTTTTGTGTTCCAAAGGAGGACTCAGAAAAAGTCGAGTCATTGTGGGCATATGGTGTGTCTATAGACTTGTCTGACGCTTATTGGCACGTTCCAATTATTCGTCACCTCTCCCCCTACCTAGGCTTCAAGTTACTTTGATAATTTTACGCCTTCAGAGCCATGCCTTTCGGGCTAAACATAGCCCCAAGGATTTTCACGAAGCTCGCGAACGCATCCGTCCATCAGTTATGCCTAAAAGGGGTCCAAGTAGTAGCCTACTCGGACGACTGGCTGGTGTGGACAGCATCCAGGACAGTATGCATGCAACCTTCTAAGATAGTGATCCAGTTCCTGGAACATCTGGGATTCAAGATCAACATAAAAAAGTCTCGTCCTTCTCCAGCTCAAAAATTTCGGTGGTTGGGAATCCACTGGAATTTGGAGTCACATCTACTTTCCATTCCTAGTAAGAAGAGGAAAGAAATAGCAGGATCTGGCAAGAGACTATTGAAATCCAAACGGATATCAAGACACGAACAGGAGAGAATGCTGGTCTCTCTACAGTTTGCTTCGATAACAGATCCGGTGCTAAGACCACAGCTTAAGGATGCAACAGGAGGCTGGAGAAAAAATGCATCAAACGCGAAGAAATGGCACCTGTCAGCAGTTCACATTCAAGAGTTCCGCAATGTGACAGCGAACGTTCTATCTAGGTTTACACCTATAGAGTCAGAATGGTCCCTTGACGCAGGATCGTTCTCCTTCATCCCGTGTCAAGTCCCAGAGCTGCAGATAGGCCTCTTTGTGACGAAAGACAACAAGAAAATAGTTCGTTACCTGTCCCTTTATGAGGATCCGTTAGCGGTGGCAGTGGATGCTATGTCCCTGGGCTGGATCAGATGGTTCTGTATCTATCTGTTCCCTCTGCACACTTCCTTTTGAAGGTCCTCGATATACTGAGATCCTTCAAAGGGAAAGCTGCAATAGTGGCCACAAGTGGCCAAATAGCGTGTGGTTCCCTCTGGCATTGGAATTACGATTAAAATTCGTTCCGCTACGGGATCCCTCCCTGTCTCACCAAGTACAGAAGTGGACTGTCTTCGCTCCATCACAGAAAACACGGAACCTACATCTCATGATTTTCTCTCCTTAACGATGAGAAAAAGATTCGGTGTTTAAAAGTCGGTTTAGACTTTTGGAGGAAACCAGAAGACATTATGAGGCTTCAGGGAAGAAATAGCTATCCTTTGTCAAGGTGAAGAAACTGAAAGAAATCCCGACAGATTACTATTTATCATTCTTCATTCTCCTTCTTGAGCAAGGTTTAGCAGCCTACACAATTCTATTGTTCAGGCCTGCCTTGACAAATCAGATACCATATGCCTTACAGGTCGACCTTTCTAACGACGTTCTTAATGAACTAGCCCTTCAGCGCTTCCAAAGACCATTTGCTTGGTCATTAGATATGATTCCTCATTGTGTATAAATAATGAACAATGAGGAATGTTCTTAGAAGGTTTTGAATTTAAGTCATATTTCTGTTTGTACTTGCCTTGGGGGCCAGAGTTAGTGAATAGTGGCTCTCTCTAGAGAGGAAGGCCACGTCCAGTTCTTGGAGGGAGAACTGAATCTATTTCCAGACCCAACGTTTCTTACCAGGAATAAGCTATCCACCAACAGGTGGTGTCCCTAGAGAATCTGCCCTCTGGAGGAAGATGCATCTCTTTGCCCAGCGGAGTGCCAAATGGTTTATCTTCATAGAACTTCAGACATTATGGGAGGACAGCTGTTCAGAAGAGAAGCCCTGGGTTCAAAGTTATCTATAACTAAGGGCGAAATTCATCCGTGTTATTCGCAGAACGGATCCAGACAATACACCTGTTAGTCATGATCCGAGGAAAGTTGCCTCTTCCATAAAATTTCTTTAATTATATGGACTTTGAACATCCTTGTTTGCACACCGGCTGGTAGTCATCCAAGGCGTTCTTTATGCACTATGCGAACCAAGTAGAGCAACTTATGAGTTCTGTGGTAGCAGCAGGTAGAATTCTTCAACCTTCTGTTTTAAGTCTGCGTGGAACAGTGTAATTAATTTGGGACGATTAATTAAGAGGGCGCGCGTGTAGTCACTGTATGTTACGACACGCTGACCGATAGGTCACGAAAGTGTCCTTAGGAACTGTTCCATTGACGTCGGTAATCTATAGCATAATACGGACACTTTTGCCAAGCGTTTTTTACGCTAGTGTATGTAAACAGTATACAGACTATATCATTATTATTAATTCTATTGAAGTGGCAAATCTGTTTCCTAGTAGATGAAACAATATTTTCTGTTGACAGTTTAACTTTATGCTTTTACGCATATCATCCACATTATATAAATTTTATAAATGTGATCTGATATGTTCGTTTATTAAATTTTAATAAACTAGTTCATAATGAACTCTGCGTCTTTTTGTCCACACTCATTTTATTAGAAATGTACTGAGCATTAAGATTAAAATATGGATATTTTTATCATGGTATGTCTTTCGAGACTGTTCCCTGATTCAAGCAAAAGTCCACTCACTCTAACCCTTCCTTGGAAGGGTTGACGCGGTACCCTAACGGGTTGGTGGCAAAGAGGCAAAATTTGTTTCTATTCGGATACAACCATTATCCAATAGTTGCTAAGAGTGGTCACTTTGGGGAAGGTGTCACAAATTCATTCCGACTTTGGCGACTCTTATACAAACTTTGCTTTATAATGTATAGGGCGAGACCACTATACAAGCTTGTCATTTTGTCATCCATAAGTTTTTATGTACTCCTCGAGACTTTTCCAGAGTCTAGTATGACTCATCCCTGTAGGGGGCAGGAAGCACTAACATAGTTCATGCTTAGATGAAATGATGTATGACGGTAACATCATAGGTCTCTAGGTCTAGACGGACCAGGAAAATACTTTCTTGAGAGTACGGCACTGATTGGGAATCCACAGATACAGCAATGCTCTGGTAAACTTCCATCAGGACGACATGGCCTGAGCCCAAAAAACGGATTTTGAGCGAAGCGAAAAATCTATTTTTGGGTGAGGTAGCCATATCGTCCTGATGGACCCGCCCTTCCTTTTATTGTAAAAGGGCTGGTTGGCCCCTCCCTATAATACAGTATCTGTACCACCTCGTATATCGCTACAAGGAATAAAGAGGGCGCTACCGCCTTCATCAGATACACACTGGAAACGAAACAGGAGAGATGCCTTATGAGCGGCTCTCTTTTCATTCTCGTTTCAGATTCTTGTCACTATTCCCCCTCGAAGCATTAATACTGTTCGGTGCGAAAATAGCTATGTGACGTGTCAAGAATACGTCCTCTGATCTTATGCGATATCCCTGTGAGATTATTTAGGGAAATTCGCTCCAGGAGTTAGAATTCTGGATACCTTACGGTAAAATTCTCTGGGAATATCACTGTAGTCAAATATACCCTAGAAAGCTACCTTATAGGAACTTCCATCAGGACGACATGGCTACCTCACCCAAAAATAGATTTCTCGTGTTTTCGCTTCGCTCAAAATCCGTTTTATATATATATATATATATGTATATATATATATATATATATATATATATATATATATATATATATATATATATCTATCTATCTATATATATATATATATATATATATATATATATATATATATATATATATATATAGAGAGAGAGAGAGAGAGAGAGAGAGTGAGAGAGAGAGAGAGAGAGAGAGAGAGAGAGAGAGAGAGAGAGAGAGAGAGAGAGAGAGAGAGAGAGAGAGAGAGAGAGGTTCGTTTTAATTCATACTACACACTTATTGTATCTCTTATTATTATTATTATTATTATTATTATTATTATGATTAGTAACGAATCAAGAACATAAAATATCATGAGATGAATAACATTAAAATAGATCGTCTTTTATATAATGAAGAAAATCTGATGGTATTTTTTACCTTGCTTGTAATTTCTCTTTATCATAACTGGAGAAATCTATATCAATATGATGAGAGAACCACCTATTCACGTGGTAGAGATTTATGAGAGAGCCTCGAATTGTCGAAATTATGAGGCATCTCTCTCTCTCTCTCTCTCTCTCTCTCTCTCTCTCTCTCTCTCTCTCTCTCTCTCTCTCTCTCTCTCTCTCTCTCTCTCTCTCTTTATGGAGTTCATTCTATTTTATTTTTTAATATTTTTATTATAGTAAATATTATTCATTAATATTCATTCTGAAATAATTCATTTATATTCATCCAAAAATAAATGTTATTCATATTAAAAACAATCAACGAAGTAATACCATTGCATGGACTCATTCATTATAAGGTGTTTTAATAAAGTGACAATATTTGTATTCCTGGATATATCTATCGTTTTGCAGATATCATAGGTCTCTCTCTCTCTCTCTCTCTCTCTCTCTCTCTCTCTCTCTCTCTCTCTCTCTCTCTCTCATATTCTATTTTCATTATAAAAATATTATTATTCATCTTAAAAACAATCAGCGAAGTAATACTATTGTATGAATATATTCATTATCAGATAATTTAATGAAAAGACAATAATTGTATTCCCGGCTATATCTATCCATTTTATATTTTTTATATAATATACCTTTATTAGATTCAGCCCCCGACGATGGCTTTTGAAAATGGGGCTCACTCTTTGTATCGTTGGACTTTTGAAACTGTTATTGGAAACAGATCCTGAAATTTGTACCCGAAAAGAAATTAAAGTATGTAATGAAATTCTATTTATTTTCCATCTCTTCCCGACACTGAGAACCTAATAATACATTTCCTTTATTATCTTCCAATAATTATATAATTTTATAGATTATTGTATATTCAATCGTTTGATGAATAATATTCCTATTATCAATATTTTTTTATTTAGTTTATGAATATTTCATTTATATTTCTATCGAGTTCATTCATATTTAAATCGATAAATGATAATAACTTCTTAGTGTATGAATATCGATATGAACAACTGAGTGAATTCTCTATTTCAACTGTCATTTATTCTATTTCAAGAGGAAATTGTTTGTGAATACTCAAAGTGATTCCCTTTCCTTCTTCTTCTTCTTCTTCTTCTTTTTCTTCTTCTTCTTCTTTTTTTTCTTCTTCTTCTTCTTCTTCTTCTTCTTCTTCTTCTTCTTCTTCTTCTTCTTCTTAGGATAGCAGTTATCAATGAATTTGTGTAAACTAATTTATGAGTGCAATATTTTATTTACTTGTTCATGTATTGACGTAGTTTTAAATTTTAGCCGGATTTTCAATATTTCTATATTTTTCGTTGGTTAAAGACATTTCCGCAATGGAGTGAAAGATGTTTAGTTATACAGTATATAAACTTGATATAATTTAAAAATGGTTTAATTCAACATAATACTAAGTAGGATTAAACAAATTTCATATCACTAGAATTTCGCTAAAGTACTAATCACACAAAAATGTATGAAATAATCCTTAATATGCATACCATATTTTGGGTATTTTAGAATCCGAACTTGTTTATCAATGAATATTTTATATATTTCGGATAAGTTTATCAATGAATATTTTACATATTTTGATCAATGAATTTAGTTGTACATTTTACAACTAAATTTGAACAAACTAATATAGACAAGTCTATAAAACATTTATACTTTATCTATATTCTTTCTATTTTTAATAATATATTTCCCTACGGATAAATTCATTTGGAAGAAAATAATGAAGCGGAAGAAATAATAAAAAGATCATAAAATCAATGGTTGTGGATAAAGAGATTTCACTCAAACCTTCTCTCTCTCTCTCTCTCTCTCTCTCTCTCTCTCTCTCTCTCTCTCTCTCTCTCTCTCTCTCTCTCCTCTCTCTCTCTCTCTCTAATATATATATATATATATATATATATATATATATATATATATATATATATATATATATATATGTATGTATATATATGCGTATTCTGTATGTGTATATATACATATGTATATATATATATATATATATATATATATATATATATATATATATATATATATATATATATATATATATATATATATATGCAGATATATTGAAAAAGTATTTTATTCATACTTTTAACAGTAGTAGTTTATGGACGATAGAGGCAACTTTATAACCAATACTAAAGGGCTTTGGGCAGTTTTATTTGATAACCGGGGATAATCGATTGAAGAGAACTGATTGTAAATCCAATCGAGCAGTGGAGTTTATCGGATAATCTATTCAGGTCAACGTGTGCATAGATAGCTTATCTATTACATAGGTCGGAATTATCAAAGGTGTTAAAAATGATTACCACTAAGTCTATATATCCGTAAGTATTGTATATTTTAACCTTTCTGTGTGGGGGCACCTTAATGTGCTGAAAGGGTTTGGTTATCGTCATGATCAGCAAATCTGTACTAGACAGGGCCACCCATACTAAGTTGTTTTGCTGTGAGCGATCATACGGAAGTATCCCACCATCACCAATCTGCATTGGACAGGTTGGTGATGAAATCTGGTCAAACCCCAGACGTGAATTGACATGTGTGAGGTCTTTATCCTTCAGTGGACTAGAAACGGCTTCATTTATTGTTGTATATTTTAAGTATTTATCCCAATTGTAGAGATTAAAAAGAATTTTAATGCTTTGTGTAAACTTTTGCGTAAAAGAATTACGGTTGTTTAATAGAACTATTACATTACTCAAATTTCTCTCTCTCTCTCTCTCTCTCTCTCTCTCTCTCTCTCTCTCTCTCTCTCTCTCTCTCTCTCTCTCATTTCGGTTCAAGAGTTTACGCTCTGATTAGTGAAGTAAAGATGAAGATATTTGCTGTGACTATTTTAAGGTTTTGAGTAATAATACTCTCGCACCTACTCAGGAAAATAAATCGCTCACAGCAAACCAACCTAGTATGGGCTGCCCTGGCTAAATATAATGAAACGTATTTGATTCATTAATTTTTATAATCTGGCGACACGCCATTGTTTTACGTGTAATATATGACTACATTATCTCCTTTTAAGGTTGTGGTAGCCTATTGTAAAGGTCCTTGACTAGTGATTTGCTGGACTAGGGTTCGAGACCCGCTCAAAGTCGATAGTTGCTGGCAGTATCTGTAACCTCTCCATCCTTGTGAACTAAGAATGGGGCGATTGGGGGATCTTATAGGTCTACATGCTGAGTAGGCTTAATGAGCAGCAATTGCTTTCTCCTCCCTGGTCCTAGCTTTGGTGGAGAGAAGGCTTGGACGCTGGTCATATGCAGATATGGTTAGTCTCTATTGCATTGTCCTTTTATGGCATTGTCACTGTCACTTGTCTCTGCCATCTATGAGCAACCTTTAAACCTTTAGATAGCCATAGTCTGATGCTTTACCGCATTGTCTTATTCTCTTTGGCCTATCAATCTTTGTCCATTTGGAGTGTGATGTGCTTTGAATTTTTTTTTTCTTTGGCAGCTTCAAAGAAAATGTCCACAAGATACAAAGTAATGTTTTTTTTTCTATTTGCCCTATATTTATTTCATAGCTATGGTGCTGTATTCTTTAGCTTTCTTCATATAAGTTTATTTTCATTTTTATTTTATAACTATTTCTGTGATAAAATACTTAGGCATCTGTGTAAATATTTGGATATTTCGTTTTTTTTATGAAGTAGCTCTCTAAAATGTTCATTTAAATAAAATTTTGACATTAAATGTACCCACATTTATTCTTAAATACAAGACTGTACAATATGTTATAAAGGCAATACCCTAGACACTGACAATATATTATTATTATTATTATTATTATTATTATTATTATTATTATTATTATTATTATTATTATTATTATTATTATTATTATTATCATTATTAATACTTGCTAAACTACAACCTATTTGGAAAAGCAGGATACTATAAACCCAAGGCCCCAACAGGGAAAATATCGTAATGAGGAAAGGAAATAAGGGAAAACTACTAGAGAAGTTTAAGAGCAATAATAAGATTGAAATAAATCTTTCATATATAAACTACAAAAAATAGCGCATAAACCCCCTCTCCACCCAAGCTAGGACCAGGGAGGGCCAAGCAATCGCTGCTGATGACTCAGTGGGTAGAACTATAAGCATCCTCATCCCTAATCACAAGTTTTGGGGAGATGGAAGACAGTAAAAGAAACTATTGAGCTTGTGTAGGTCTCGAACCCCCTGTCCATCAGATCGCCAGGCAGGGACGTTTCCAATAGGCCATCACAATCACATACAAACATATAGAAGTAAATTTAAGGTCAATTTCTTATCACCAGTACAAAAGGTTACCAATTTCTCCATCGAAACAACCTCGTTTTCATGAAATCACAGATTAAAATGACGAAGTAAGTTTAAAATCATCTCTTAAAAACTCATTTGAGAGGCCACGAATATTTTTGCCCGTGTGATATTCATGAGATATTTCATTTTAAGGAATCATCTCTTGGTTTTACTAGTTTAAAAATACTTCAGTTTCTATGGTATTTAAAGTTGGTACTTGTATTATGCGATACTGTTTTTCTATGAAGACTACTGTACATAAAGAATTGTTTGTCTTTATCAAGTAACGTGAATTATGAATCTTCCTGAAGTAACATTTTCAAGGAAGGAAAATTCTTTATATGTCAGGATGGAGTCATCAGCAGCGGTACTCACATTTTTTCCCAAAAGTATCAATTTCCTACTCTTGGTTTCCAATACCTACGTCCTGCTACACGCACACACACACACACACACACACACACACACACACACACACATATATATATATATATATATATATATATATATATATATATATATATATATATATATATATATATATATATATATATATATTTGCTCACCCTCGCTACAAAGGTTTGGTGAGACGAATAAAAGGCGTGAGTTTGGCCGTCAGTAAATTCCTACAATAGATTACAAGCTACGATATACTTAGTATATATATATATATATATATATATATATATATATATATATATATATATATATATATATATATATATATATATTATTCTTCATCAGCCGTTGCTAGTCCACTGCTGGACAAAAGCCTTAGACACTGCCTCCACAAGCGTCTGTTGTTGATGTTTTGTATATCCGTAAATTTTCTTAGCTCGCTATTCCAAATATGTATGTTTGTGTGTGTATATATATATATATATATATATATATATATATATATATATATATATGTGTGTGTGTGTGTGTATGTGTGTGTGTGTGTGTGTGTGTGTGTAATGTGCGTGTTAATGTTTATATATCCGTAAATATTCTTAGCTCGTCATTCCATGTATGTATGTTTGTATATATATATATATATATATATATATATATATATATATATATATATATATATATATATATATATATATATATATATATATATATATATATATGTGTGTGTGTGTGTGTGTGCGTGTGTGTGTGTGTGTGTGTGTGTGTTCGACAAGAACATTGATATAAGTATATCCACACAATACTTTGGTGCACCCACAGAAAATGGGAATTAGATCTCCGTGTGGGCGATTATTTTGTGGTTAATTCAATAATCTAATTAATAGTAAATTCAGTTTGACTTTGCCAGTAGTAAGAGTAACTTTACTTGTTGTGGATCACAATATAAAGTTTAGATTTTGCAATTTAAAGTTAGATCATTGCATGCCAAATTAGATTCATGGGACGTAGATGCAAGCCAAAGTAGCACCGAACGTTCTTTTGTTACATGTACATTTTACAAATAATCGAAATTATTATTCATGAATCGACATAGCAGCATAGAGAGAGGTCAGAATAAAGCTTCAAACGATTATTTTGTGTCTTTCCTACCTTTGCCTATGCGATTTGTATTGAAATTTTATTTTGCACTGATAAGGTTCAATCTTTCATGATTCCCACGAATTTTAAACGCCCTCCCCATCGCCTTGACCTATCAGAATCGAGCACTGATGAGTGACTTTGTCATTAGCCAAAGTCAGTTTGCATGAAAGCAGCCAATCAGGTGCATTAAACCGTTCTCTCGGCCAATCAAGCCGTTCCTCTCAACCGTTGTTCGGTAATAGAAAAAATGCTGCCGCGCTATTTAGTGTATACCGTGCATGTTTACACTTTGCACGAGTCGGAGTCTCGAGTGTCTACTTTTATAGAATTGTTTTTAAAATATATTCGCATATTTGTGTTTCTATTACTTCACGGTTGTCTTTTGCAACAGTTTGTTAGTGATGAGTGACCTAAAGGTACAAGAATCCAGTTTTTTGCTAACATCATCACCTACGCTTATTGACGCAAAGGGCCTCGGCCCTCAAGTGTATTGCTAAATCGTCCAAAATTCCATTGGTGAGTGCATAGCAGGTCAAGAAAAGTGAAAATGGCATTACCTCAAGATGTCGCCATGATAAAGGAATCTGTGAAAAATATGTGAGTAAAAGAGAAAGAATACATTAAAACTATGTGAACCGGGACCTAAATCATGATTAGTGCTTTGAGGAGGCAACCACACTTAGTTGGTCTACTACAGAAAAGAAATCAACGACTTATGGCAAATATAAGAACAAAGCACTTTTATATATATCTACTGAATAGGCTCATTATATTATTACGATCATGTGCCAGCAGCTGGCTCTTCCATATCCAACTCCATTTATTGGCAAGATCCTCTAGTACCTTAGAATAGCGTTTTTAGAAGAGAGAATTGGCATTAAGCTTTGTTACTGGAAACAAATGGGATGGTGAGTACAGATTATAATCTCCGGTGGACTGTTTTAGTTATTGACTTTAGTATCAGTGATATAAATTAAATGCGTTTAATGGTCTATAAACAAGTGTATCAGTGATTTTTCATGGTATAATTTTGTTCGTATTTGAATATATAACAATGAGCATAAAAGTTTGGTAATTGTTTACAACACCACGCTCTCCGTTTACTCCAAAATAATACAAACCTGCAGTTATCTTCTTCCACAGTAATCTGGTGGTTATTTAAATTCTGGGAAAGCTATAATTAGCAAGATATGTTGAGGAAGGGGGAAGGGGTTATAAAAAGAAAATAGCTTAGTTAACTCACTAAACGACTTGGAACTGACATGCCAGCATAGTCAACCAAACAGAATTCGTGATGCCAGCGTACATGAACAGAAGTTCGTGATGCCAGCGTAGAGTTGATATACTGTATATTCAAAATATACTTGATTAAAAATGGATTGATTACTCAAAAGTGTCCATAAAATATGCAATTTACAAATAGTGACACTTTTGAGTAATCACTCAATTTTTGATTAAGTATATTTTGAATATGTACGCTGGCATCACGAACTTCTGTTTATGTACGCTGGCATCACGAATTCTGCTTGGTTGACTATGTTGACATGTCAGTTCCAGGTCGTTTAGTGAGTTTAGTGAGGAAACCGAGTTATTTTCTTTTTATAACCCCTTCCCCCTTCCTAAACATATCTTGCTAATTATTGCTTTCCCAGAATTTAAATAACCACCCAATTACTGTGCAAGAAGATGAGAACTGAAGGATTGCATTATTTTGGAGTAAATGGAGAGCGTGGTGTTGTAAACAATTACCAAAAGTTCTTTTGATATCTTAATAAACACACTTTCGTCATATTATTTAACCAGACTAGATTAAATCTGGAATCATTATTTTACGGGAATGAAAACCTTTCATAGCACGAGGCTACTTTTTTTTTTTTTTTTTCATGGAAGTATAGAAGAAACACTAAACCAGTAGACTTTGCTGTATGCACCCGAATTCTTTTGGTGCAATATACAGTACAAATAAAAATTATTAGTTTTTGAGATGGCTGTATATTTCCATTAAACTAAGAAGCGTGGTAATTATGCGTTCAGTTTTATCCTATGATACATATTAACGTTTATAATACTACATGCACTTTAATATGACACACGTTGAATCTAGATGTATTTTATAGTTTTCCATAAGGATAGGTCTACTTGTCATACGGAAGATCACTTGAGCGTAAGGTGTAATCTTTATTTTCTCATGAAACAAAGTAATTTCAGTCAGCATTTTTCATATTTCACACAATTTATATATATATATATATATATATATATATATATATATATATATATATATATATATATATATATATATATATATATATATATATATATATATATATATATATATATATGAGTTAATCAAATCAGTAATTATGAAGCATAGGAAATAAAAAGTATATGCATACAATGGTTGTTCTTTTTAAACACACATTTTTATCATTATTGTGAAATAAAATAATTTTCCTACTTATTTTGTAGGCTTAGAAGTTATCTATTTCCGTATCTAATTTCTACATTTTAAATTAGTAGCACAAGGAGTACTAAAAGAGTCTGCTATTTCGTAACGTAATCACCAAATCAGTTCTATTCTATAATCAATTTGATTATGTTACCCTTCATATATTGTAATGTAAAACTATTCTGCAACATCATTCAAATCGTTCCAAATTGGTGAAAATTAAAAAACAAGGAAAACCTTTAGTCTACATTAAACAATGAAAAATAAGAGCCGGGTAACATGTTCACGTAATTGTTGGCGGTTGGTCAAATTATCACATTTTAATCAAAATATTTCCCATTGGTGTTGACGCTTTGTTTCTTTAATTTTGCATGTTTTCTTTATTATTGGGTTTTATAATCAGTGATATGATTATGGATCTATTTACTTGATATTTCTAAATTCAAAATAAGTTACCCACCGAATAGGCCTATGTTTCTGGTTAGTTGAATATGATATTTTAACATCGTTTCTTGATATCAGATATTGATGAAAAGGTTACTCTTGCTTTCTGTATACCTTATATACCATTATTATTGTATTTTGTTCTATTTCGCTATATTACCATAGTATATTTGCGTTTGATTATCTCGATAGCATGAATCGCTCTTGTCTATTATATATCCCAGCCGTCAAAAATCACGTCTAAATTTTAACATTGATATGGGCACAGATTGTGGTTTCCGAACGCACTCTCGGGTTACCCCTCTAACCAGAATATGACTGCTCCCTCCGTCTCAGAGTAGGCCTACGACTTCTCCCTCACCTCCTACCGAGAGATGGGTAACATCAGATTTTGACTTATAATAACTATACCAAGCTTAGAGCTCTTGCTCAGAGAGTTTATGTTTCAAATGAAAAGGAATACAATTTATCTATAAAGGAAACCCTTCCCGGTACAATCCAGGAACATAAGAGGTGGGCTACCTTTAGATCTGCACTTTTTGTGGTGGATGCAACTATTCCTTATACCAGATGGCTCTGTCACTCATTGTCCAAAGTAAAAGGCTACCCTTTTGGCGGATGTGTTTGACAGTTAAACCGAATAATGAGAAACTTGATCTTCCTCTTTCCTGTTTTTCTGAGACTAAACTAAGTTTAGCGTTTCGAGTTCGGGAGATTAAAGCTCTCTTGATGGACCTTGATGCTTATGGAGGTGTAGACCCAAATGGTATTTTTCTTATATTTTTATAAAGAATGCAGTTTTTTAAGCTCCCAAGTTATTTGTTATTTTGCGCAAGTTAGCTAGAACAGGAACTTTTAGCACTTGGAGAATTGGTAATGTTACGCCACTGTGTAAATGTGTTTGTGGTTGCTCATATCCAACTGATTACCGCCCAACTTCCATCACTTCCATATTTGTCTCCACCAACGAAGATGGGAGGAGGTTATGTTTTTGCCCCTGTTTGTCCGTTTATCTTTTTTTTTTTTTTTTTTTTTTTCGTGAACAACTTCCTGGCCCCTAATTTTACTCATAGTGTAGTAATGTTTTAAGGGATTAATTGTTATGTTGAGCCGTGGAAGGGTTTCAATTTTGAAAGTCCAAGGTCAAAAGTCAATGTCGAGCAAAAGGATGACCGAATTAGCCCCTAAGGCAAGCTGGTTTTGAGAAATAAGTTGGCGTGGCGGAGGTCTGCAATCTCAGAGTGCATTACAAGTATCCAAAGTTTTTGAACGTCTTTTAGCAAAACCTCTAAATAGGTTTGCTAAAGGGATTAAAATCTTCCCGAATTTGCAATTTGGCTTTTGTAAAGGCATTGGAGCATGTGATGCCCTTCTTACATTCTCCAAGGCTGTACTGGAATTCCTTGATTGTGGTCAGGAAGTTCATATGATTAGCCTTGATTTTAGTGCTGCCTTTGTCCGTATCAATCATGTGGGCCTTGTTTTCAAACTCAAATAGTTGGGTGTAGGTGGGTCTTTTCTTAGCATCATTATTGAATTTTTAAGTAGTAGATCGCAAAGAGTTGTTAATGGACACGATAGTGAGTACTGGAGTGTGATATCTGGTGTTCCTCAAGGTAGTGTTCTTGGCCCATTACTTCTCATACTATATACACATGACATGTGGTTTGGCCTAGAAGACAAGATTTTTGCATATGCAAATGATGCTACTCTATTTGCATCAATTCCATCTGAATGTAGATCTGGGGTTGCTGTATCCCTTAATAGAGTAATAGCTAAAGTTAGTGCATGG
>NC_090735.1:53493958-53513958 GCF_036898095.1 Palaemon carinicauda
ATCGTTACCGATGATGACACACGACCACACTCACACACACACACACACACACACACATATATATATATATATATATATATATATATATATATATATATATATTTGTATTCAAATATGTATGTGTATGGGGAATACTGTATATAAATATAAACTCACATATATACATGTGTGTGTATATATATATATATATATATATATATATATATATATATATATATATATATATATATATATACATATATGTATATATATACATATATATAACACAATATATATATATATATATATATATATATATATATTTATATATATAATTTCATATATATATGGAGCATATTTCAGAAGTTTCTGTTCATCAGACAATCTTGTCATTGGAGGTACTCTGTTCCAACATAAAAACATCCACAAGTATACATGGACTTCACCATGTAGCAATTACAGAAAATCAGATAGATCACATTGCCATTAATAAAGAGAGAAGGAGGACTCTGAGAAATGTAAGAAGCTATAGAAGTGCAGCTATTGGTAGTGATCACCAGCTCCTCATTGTCACACTGAAAATTAAAACTAAAAGCACACAACAGAAATATAGATAGAATACCTACATTTGATATAACTAAGCTTCTGAGGAAGAGCACAGAGAAACATTTGCAATTGAATGTAGGAATCGATTTGCAGTCGTAGAGACTTTAAGAGACGAAGAACAGACAATTAATGAAGAATGGTGTGATATTAAGAACATATATCAGTCAGTTGGTAGTGAAGTGTTGGGACAAGTAGTTACAAGGAGAAAGCCATGGATATCGAATGATACTTGGGGTACTATAAAAAGGAGACAAAGATAGAAATTGATTATTGAAAGTTTTTCGAGGAAGTAATGAAAATTACAAGGTAGAGCATGCTAAGTATTCCAGTATTGATGGTGAAATCAAAAGAAAAGCCAGAAATGACTGGAGAGAGTATTTAGACAGTAAAGCAGACGAGGTTGAAAAAGCTATGAATTCAGGAAGTGGCTATGGTGTGAAAATTGCTCATAGAATTTTTAATGAAATCTCGACTTTGGCAAAGAAGAAGCATATACCCATCAAAAAGAAAGATGGCTCTGTTATAGCAACAGAAAATGAAGAAAGACAACGTTGGATGGAATACTTTAGTGAGGTTATGAAAAGGACACATGAATGGAATAATTTGATTGATATACCTGAAGCTGATGAAGACCTTGATGTGCCCATGAATGAATTCAGTGTGTGTGAAGTCGAAGCTATCCTCAAAAAACTAAAGAGATGGAAAGCCCCTGGATATGATGGAATAACTGCCGAGATGATACTGACCGAAAATGAAGTGACTCCCAGACTACTTATAAGATTATTTTGTAGAATGTGGCATGAAAAGACAAAACCTGATGAATGGGAGTTAGGAGTGTTGGAGAAAATAGCTAAAACTGGAGACCTGACTGATTGCAATAATTACAGAGGCATAACACTTACGCCAGCTGTTATGAAAATATATAGCATGTTTATTCTCAAGAGACTGGAGAAAAGATTGATGAAAAGCTGAGAGATTAACAAGCAGGATTTAGAATAGGTAGAAGTTGCACTGACCAAATTTTCATTTTGAGACATTTGTACAGCAATGCGTAGAATATAGACATCCACTTTTGATGGCATTTGTGGACTACGAAAAAGCCTTTGATAGTGTGTACCGGCCAATTTTGTGGAGAGTTCTGCGTTAATTATGGAATTACTCTTAAATATGTAAAAGTGATTAAGTCTGTTGATGAGCATAGCAAGTGCAAAGTTAATGTTAATGGAGTCTTATCAAGTGAGTTTCCAGTGAACAGCGGAGTAGTCCAAGGGAATGTGTTTTCACCTATGTTGTTTATCCTCTTCATGGACTTTGTAATGTGTAGAACCGTCAGAGATGGTGGAAAGGATTAGACTGGATTGGCGTAGGAATTTAGCAGACCTATAGGTATGCTGATGATGCTGTCCTTCTTACCAGAACACCACAGAATTTGCAATGCTTGCTTACCAGAATGCATGAAATATCACACGAGGGTGGGCTGAAGAAAAAGAGAAGAAAGACAAAGATGATAAGAACGGAGTATGCAATGGAAGATGAAATATCATTGGAAGGAGAAAGAATTAATGAGGTAGAATCCTTTAAGTATTTAGGAACAATGATCGCCAATACAGGGTCTTTAGAATTAGAGTTTAGTGAAAAAAAGCAAACCAGACAATGGCTAAGTTAAGTAAAATTTGGAAATCAAATCGCCTAAAATTTCATATAAAAATCAGAATATATATCAGTTTAGTGAGATCGGTGTTACTCCATGGACATGAGTCATGGTATGACAATGAAACATTCTCCAATAGATTTAATAGACTGGTGAATAAAGCCCTCAAAAGGATATTGGGAGTTAAATGGCAGGACAGGATTAGAAATGAAATTATAAGAGAGATTACTCGAGTACCATACGTGGATGAGATCATGATGAGGGGTAGATGGAAATGGTTTTGGGGCATGCTCTTCGCATTCCCCAAGAGAGATTAGTTCATCAAACGTTTAACTGGGCTCCACAAGGCACTAGACGAATTGGAAGAACGAGGCCTACATGGCTTAATACTATAAAGCACGAAGTAGGAGATGAAGAATAGAGAAGTATTGAAAAAAAGTTCAAGACAGAGACGACTGGCAAAATCTAACCGAGGCCCTTTGCGTCAATAGGCGTAGGAGGCGATAATGATGATGATGATATATAAATAAATATATATACGAATATATATATATATATATATATATATATATATATATATATATATATATATATATATATATATATATATATATATACACAGTACTTAGGAATGTAAACTATCCGAATATAATTAATAGATAATACCTAGTATTAGTGGTGGCTAAAAATATACTGCAGTATCTCTCCGGACAAACTAAGTTTCATAAGTTACAGTTTGTTTTCACGATAACACAAAAATTGCATTCAAATTTTTCCATTTAATACTTAGTATCGAAGCGAGTTTCAAATAATGGAATTAAACTTCAATATAATGATTATGGTGATGAAAACTGAAGATACAAGAATATTTGGATACGCCTAAATTAATTAACAAGTATTGATAACTCTAAACTTCAAGATTTTTTTATGTGAAAATTTCAATATTAATTTTGAAATACATAAATAACTTGCCTCAAGGCTTCAGAGAAATCTAAAAGTCAAAGATTTTTTTAGTATGACAATATTTACTTCGAAATTGAAAATAACCCTAAGCTTGTGTTTGCATATGCGGAATACGAAAAATTCAATATTAATCTTGAAAGTTTAGTGGATTTTAACGAGAGAGAGAGAGAGAGAGAGGAGAGAGAGAGAGAGAGAGGAGAGAGAGAGAGAGAGAGAGAGAGAGAGAGAGAGAGAGAGAATTTTAAAAACTTTGTGGACACTAACAACAGAGAGAGAGAGAGAGAGAGAGAGAGAGAGAGAGAGAGAGAGAGAGAGAGAGAGAGAGAGGAGAGAGAGAGAGAGAGAGAATTTTAAAAGCTTTGTGGACATTAACAACAGAGAGAGAGAGAGAGAGGAGAGAGAGAGAGAGAGAGAGAGAGAATTTTAAAAACTTTGTGGACATTAACAGAGAGAGAGAGAGAGAGAGAGAGAGAGAGAGAGAGAGAGAGAGAGAGAGAGAGAATTTTAAAAGCTTTGTGGACATTAACAACATAGAGAGAGAGAGAGAGAGAGAGAGAGAGAGAGAGAGAGAGAGAGAGAGAGAGAGAGAGAGATTTTTAAAAGCTTTGTGGACATTAACAACAGAGAGAGAGAGAGAGAGAGGAGAGAGAGAGAGAGAGAGAGAGAGAGAGAGAGAGAGAGAGAGAGAATTTTAAAAGCTTTGTGGACATTATCAACACACAGAGAGAGAGAGAGAGAGAGAGAGAGAGAGAGAGAGAATTTTAAAAGCTTTGTGGACATTATCAACAGAGAGAGAGAGAGAGAGAGAGAGAGAGAGAGAGAGAGAGCATATTAAAAACTTTGTGGACATTAACAACAGAGAGAGAGAGAGAGAGAGAGAGAGAGAGAGAGAGAGAGAGAGAGAGAGAGAGAGCGAGGAGAGAGAGAGAGCATAATAAAAACTTTGTGGACATTAACAACAGAGAGAGAGAGAGAGAGAGAGAGAGAGAGAGAGAGAGAGAGAGGAGAGAGAGAGAGAGAGAAAGAGAGAGAGAGAGAGAGAGAGAGAGAGAGAGAGAGAGAGAGAGAGAGAGAGAAGAGAGAGAGAGAGAGAGAGAATTTTAAAAGCTTTGTGGACATTAACAACAGAGAGAGAGAGAGAGAGAGGAGAGAGAGAGAGAGAGAGGAGAGAGGAGAGAGAGAGAGAGAGAGAGAGAGCATATTAAAAGCTTTGTGGACATTAACAACAGAGAGAGAGAGAGAGAGAGAGAGAGAGAGAGAGAGAGAGAGAGAGAGAGAGAGAGAGAGAGAACATATTAAGAGCTTTGTGGACATTAACAACAGAGAGAGAGAGAGAGAGAGAGAGAGAGAGAGAGAGAGAGAGAGAGAGAGAGAGAGAGAGCTCAAAATCCTTTAGCATAAAGGCGCAGAAATGCTTTTCGCAGTAAGAAATGCATCATCATTATACCTTAAATATATCCTGGAATACCTCCATCATTGTTAGAAATCCCTAATAAACAACATCTAAAAGCATTACGACGAACCGTCATAGGGGAAATCTCAGGGAATTAAACGTGATAATCCCTTAATGAAAAGACATTTAACTGGAGATTACCGTTTTCCCCTTTTGTTGGGGATCAGCGGGAATAAAGAGCTTAATGTTGCCATTGTGAAGGATAGACTTTAGGATAGACGATTTGGAACGTAGGATTTGCATATACGGAAGACATTACCTGAAGTAATAGTTGCATTTCGTGGGCGAAAGGAAGATTTTATTTGGGTGATTCAAAGCATTTTTTAACGAATGAAGAGCTATCTATTTAGATCATCAGTGGTCTTACTGTATTATCTTTAGAATAATGATTATGAATAACATACAAGTGGATGGTTTCATCCGTTTTTGTTTATGATTGCATGTTTTATAACAACTTATTACGAGAACGGATGATCGGAATTTAAAGTAGTTACCTGGGGGTCATTTCTAGGATTATTACCCCAGAAGGAAAAAAGTTTCCTTCTCAATTAAAAAAATTATCTTGTAAAGAAAATTTCCCCGGATGAAAATTTCTCAAAGAAGAAAAAACGCTCCACGAAAAAAAAAATGTTTCCCGAAGTAGGAAAACGTTTTCAATGGTTAAGAAAAAGTTTCCCAAATAAGTAAAGTTTTCCAAAGGAGGAACAGGTTTCCTAAAGAAGGAAAGTTCACCAAAGAAAATAGTTTCCAAAAGAAGGAAAGTTCACCAAAGAAAATAGTTTCCAAAAGAAGGAAAGTTTTCCAAAGGATTAAAAGGTATCTCAAAGAAGAAAAGTTTTCCAAAGGAGGACAAGTTTCCCAAAGAAGGAAAGCTTTCCAAAGGCGGAAAAAGTTTCCCAAAAAGGAAAGTTTTCCAAAGGAGGAGCAAGTTTCCCAAACAAGGAAATAGTTTCTCAAAGAAGGAAAGTTTCCCAAGGAAGGATAGTTATCCAAAGGAGGAAAAGGTTTCCCAAAGAAGGAAAGTTTTCCGAAGGAAGACCAAGTTTCCCGATGAAGGAAAGTTTTCCAAAGGAGGAAAAAAGTTTCCCGATGAAGGAAAGTTTTCCAAAGGAGGAAAAAAGCTTCCCAAAGAAGGAAAGTTTTCCAAAGGAGGAAAAAAGTTTCCCAAAGAAGGAAAGTTTTCCAAAGAAGGAAAGTTTTTCAAAGAAGGAAAAAGTTTTCCAAAGAAAGATAGTTATCCAAAGGTGGAAAACGTTTCCCATGGAGGGAAATTTCTCAAAGGCGGAATAAGTTTCCCAAAGAATGAAAATTTTCCTAAAGAAAGAAAGTTTCACAAAGTAAGGAAATGTTTCCCCAAGAAGGAAAGTTTTCAAAGGACGAAAAACTTTCCCAATGAAAAATTTTCATAAAAAAAGGAAAGTTTCCAAAGAGGGAAAAAGTTTCGTAAAATAAGGGAAAAGTTTCCCAAAAGAATAAAAAATATCCCAAAGAGGGAAAAGCTTTTCCATTAAAGGGAAAAAAGTTTCTCTTTGTATTAAAATTTGTTCGGTTATATTGGTGAATATTTTGAATTTCTTTTTATTTTTATACAATGTCGATGATACCCAGCAAAACATACATCTGAACGACCACCTAAAGAATATTTCTTTAAATACTTCTGTTTTCCACGATTTATTGCTAATAAATAAATAGAAACGACGAAGGAAAATATTTGATGGTTACATAATGTAGCAACGCCATGGCAAATGTCACTGATGGTAAACTAACACTCCATATCTAATGGTTTTACATTAACGGGCGCACAACTGGAGTATTTAGCCTATGTGCATTGTTTGTTGTTGTTTTTTCTCAATATCTATAATGTTTTCCGTTGAAAAAAGGTAGACACTAGGAGAAATATATCTTAAATTAACCGTTCTGATATATAAAGAGAAAACATGATGCCGATGTGAATCAATGTATTCATTCATTTGTTTTTGGTAGGCTATTCCGTAAAGGGTTATATTCTCTGTAGCCTTCGTTGTACTTTGTGGATTTGTTATTGATTGCAAAATTACTATATATCAAGCATATTGCAATATATTGAGATTTTGCATTCTTATTCATTAACAGCCCAAAGTAATGTATCATACCTAGTCTTAAAGGAAAATCTACTTCTTCTCCTAAAATAAACGATAAGGCGATTGGTGTTTGGCGAATTTTGCACTGATTGCAATTTATTTACAACATATCATGACTTTATCATTCCTAAATACCAATATGACAAAATATATAAAAGTTAATTAGAGTACATACTTATTTCAATATGAATTACTCCTAGCAAATATTTGCCTATCATTCCCTTGCCAATTTTACTCAAAAGATGAGATACCAGCACTTATAATCCATCTCCCATGTTATTTTTCTTAAAATGTATATGAAAAAGGTTACTGAATTCAATACAAATCTTTTTTTTATTCCAGATATCTTTTCCTCTGAAAATGGTCATAGCTACGGAAACGTGTAGTGATAGACTAATTGGGGAGCCGGTATTCACATCCTGAGAATACCCAGATATTTGAGAGCACAACAATGCAAAAATATACTTTTTATACAAGAAAGCGTAAATAGGTATATTTAGATAGTGTACGCACATACGCTGTGTACAGTAATGATTAACTACGATTGAAACACTCGACATCTCCAAAACCGCCATCATCACCCTCAATTACTCCTGTTTTGGCCTTCGTAATGCAGGATCCCCATTTTAGTGACTTAAAGAGGGCATTTCAGAGAACCTCCCCATATGCATATGTTGCCTAGATGACATAGTAATATTCTCCCTTTCAAAGAGGACATCTACGTCACCTACACATCGTTCTCGACCGTGTGCTGCAGAACGGCCTTTTTGTCAGGTATGACTAGTGTACCTCTTGTGCCAAGGAAGTGACATACTTGGGTCATCTCATCACTCCTAAGGGCGTTCACCGTCTCCCTGAGGCAGTACATAAGTTTCCAACGACCTCGACCGTCAACGCAGTTATGGAGTTCTTGGGTGTGGTGGTCTATTATGATCGGTTCTTGCCAGACATGGCCGCCAATCTCGCCCCCTTCTAAGACTCTCCCAAGGGCAAGCCAAAAAAACCTGAAATTGGAATATCTTCTGCGGCCAGCCTTCTCCAACGTAAAGAAATCCCTTTCAAATGCTACTGCTCTTGATCAATACCAGTGACGTCACTGTGGGGGGGGGGGGAGGGCATGCTCGAACAAATTCCTACAGATCGCCTGCCCTTTGCCCTTCTTTGGTAAATAACTTTCTCAGGCAGAATCTAGATACTCTACCTTCAGCCGCAAACTACTGGCGGTGTATTTGCCTGTCCATCACTTATGCGAGTTCTCAGTCATATGGACCACATGCCCCTTGAGCACGCTTTCAGTCAACAATTCAATGCCTGGTCCACACGCCAATGCCAACATCCCTGCAATTTGTGAATACAATGGTAACACTGAACATATCCGTAGTAAAATGAATCCTGTCACCGTCACCCTTTCTAGACACACATTGGCCGTTGTCCACTTGGAAATAGATTCTAACGCCTTGGCAGAAAACCAAAGGAAAGGACCCTGAGTACCAGATCTACAGAACATCCTCCATGTCTCTCATTTGAAAAGACATTGCTCTCGATGATTCCAATGCCAAGGCTTAGTACTGGTAGGACATGCCTCTGGATATCTACCTCCATGTGTCAACAGGTGTTTCAATTAAATAATGGCCTCTTGCAACCTTCTTGCAAAGGTGTTTCAATTGATTCATGCACTCTTGCAACCCTCTCGCCAATTCAATGCACAGCCAATGAAGCTGAAATTCATATGGAATGGCATTACTAAAGATGCATAGGATTGGGTACATGACTGTATTTATGGTCAAATTTCAAGAGTGCATCGACAAATGGATTCAGATGTGGGTAAGTTTCATCATCCTCAGTGATGTTTTGCCAACATTCACATTGGCATTGTTGGCCCTCTACCCTTTGGAGGCTATGACAATGAGTCTGGCTTTACATACCAGGCAATCTGCAATAACGACCTCTACCTATGTCACAAGGACGCAGTTTCCTGTTCACAGTCATCGATCTGTAGCGTACGTGTTTCATACAAGCTTATACACTGTAATGCTATTGCTTTTTTATCTTTCTTTTCTCCCAGAGTGACAATAGAAAAACCTGTTTAAGCTTGCCATTGTATGTTTCACATTGTTTGAATTATTGTGAAATTTTTGCTCTCAACTGCTTGTATATAAGCTCGTTATCTGTTGAATGAACCTCACTTGCAATCACCTCGCCTCTCTATTAAGGGTAAGAGTAATGGTGTCTGGTTTCAGTTGAAGTTTTGTGCTGCTACCCTACTCTCCAGATTGATAACACATTCGGCATCCGAAAGCACATTACTTCTGACAGGGACACTACTTTCACCTCTTGATTGTGGACATCATTAGGACATGTTCTTGGGGTCACCCTACATCACACTACTTCTTATAACCCTAGAGCCAACAGAATTGTGTAACATTTCCAATTTACCCTCAAAGCAGCTTTGATGTCCCACAGCAACGACTCCAGTTAGTTTCTACAACTTCCCTTGGTCCTCCTTGGACTGAAGATCACTCCCAAAGACACCCTGTATGTCTCAGAGGCTATAATGGTCTATAATAACCCGCTGGACATTCCTACGGAATTTATTTTTTGTCCTATACCTTCTCCGATGATCTCCAGCGCCAACAGAGTGGGGAAATTCACCAATTGCTATTAGACTTGTAAGAACCCAGTAAACCAGAACATACCGGAAGACTTACACCTCGTGCTGACACTTCCGCTCCATATGCCGGCCCATTCCTTGTCATCTGTCCTACTGCAAAAGCTTTCCTCCTCCAAATTCATGGAAAAGAGAATTGGGACACAAATAACCACCTAAAATCTGAGTATTCCCGTCTTTCTCATGCAAGTCTGCTTTAGGAGGAGCCATGCTATAAGCAAACCACATATAATAAAGAAGTATACCCTCTCATTTCCTTCTACGCTCCAATCGCTATCTGACTCCCCGGCAAAAATGTGTTATCATTACTGATGTTATATTGTAAATTTTTATTCCCATGTCAACCCTATTGGCAAAAGCTGTTGAAAAAAAAAAAAAAAAAAAAAAAAAAACATGCAATCGTCACAGCTATGTGACGCCTTGGTGAACTATAAATACCCGTGTTATTACTAAATGAAGTTCGTTGTATGAAGACTCTTATGCAGTCGTAATCCTTGAAAGTTTCAGATTAATAATAGTAACAAATCTTGAATAATATATAATGAAATGCATGTTTATATATATGTATATATATGTATATATATATATATATATATATATATATATATATATATATATATATATATATATATATAATTTACACATAAGATATATATGCATATTTATATGTATGCACATACATATATATTAATATATATATATACATACATACATATATATATATATATATATATATATATATATATATATATATATAAATATACTTCATATATTCACCCGCATATATACACCATATATATTATACATACTGCATATACTGTATATACTAAATATATGTTATACACACACACACACACATATATATATATATATATAATACGTTATATATATATTTATATATATATATATATATATAATACGTCATATATATATTTATATATATATATATGCATGTATTGTACCACTATATAAGGGTAAGGGAGATGTGCATGAGTGTTGTAATTCAAGAGGTATTAGTTTGTTGAGTGTAGTTGGAAAAGTGTATGGTAGAATACTGATTAATAGGATTAAGGATAAAACAGAGAATGCAATCTTGGAAGTACAGGGTGGTTTTAGAAGAGGTAGGGGTTGTATGAATCAGATTTTTACAGTTAGGCAGATATGCGAGAAATATTTAGCAAAAGGTAAGGAGGTGTATGTTGCGTTTATGGATCTGGAGAAAGCATATGATAGAGTTGATAGGGAAGCAATGTGGAATGTGATGAGGTTATATGGAGTTGGTGGAAGGTTGTTGCAAGCAGTGAAAAGTTTCTACACAGGTAGTAAAGCATGTGTTAGAATAGGAAATGAGGTGAGCGATTGGTTTCCGGTGAGAGTGGGGCTGAGACAGGGATGTGTGATGTCGCCGTGGTTGTTTGACTTGTATGTTGATGGAGTGGTGAGAGAGGTGAATACTAGAGTGCTTGGACGAGGATTAAAACTGGTAGGCGAGAATGATCATGAATGGGAGGTAAATCAGTTGTTGTTTGCGGATGATACTGTACTGGTAGCAGACACAGAAGAGAAGTTTGACCGACTAGTGACAGAATTTGGAAGGGTGTGTGAGAGAAGGAAGTTGAGAGTTAATGTGGATAAGAGTAAGGTTATGAGATGTACGAGAAGGGAAGGTGGTGCAAGGTTGAATGTCATGTTGAATGGAGAGTTACTTGAGGAGGTGGATCAGTTTAAGTACTTGGGGTCTGTTGTTGCAGCAAATGGTGGAGTGGAAGCAGATGTACGTCAGAGAGTGAATGAAGGTTGCAAAGTGTTGGGGGCAGTTAAGGGAGTAGTAAAAAATAGAGGATTGGGCATGAATGTAAAGAGAGTTCTATATGAGAAAGTGATTGTACCAACTGTGATGTATGGATCGGAGTTGTGGGGAATGAAAGTGATGGAGAGACAGAAATTGAATGTGTTTGAGATGAAGTGTCTGAGGAGTATGGCTGGTGTATCTCGAGTAGATAGGGTTAGGAACGAAGTGGTGAGGGTGAGAACGGGTGTAAGAAATGAGTTAGCGGCTAGAGTGGATATGAATGTGTTGAGGTGGTTTGGCCATGTTGAGAGAATGGAAAATGGCTGTCTGCTAAAGAAGGTGATGAATGCAAGAGTTGATGGGAGAAGTACAAGAGGAAGGCCAAGGTTTGGGTGGATGGATGGTGTGAAGAAAGCTCTGGGTGATAGGAGGATAGATGTGAGAGAGGCAAGAGAGCGTGCTAGAAATAGGAATGAATGGCGAGCGATTGTGACGCAGTTCCGGTAGTCCCTGCTGCTTCCTCCGGTGCCTTAGATGACCGCGGAGGTAGCAGCAGTAGGGGACTCAGCAGTATGAAGCTTCATCTGTGGTGGAAATGTGGGAGGTTGGGCTGTGGCACCCTAGCAGTACCAGCTGAACTCGGCTGAGTCCCTGGTTAGGCTGGAGGAACGTAGAGAGTAGAGGTCCCCTTTTTGTTTTGTTTCTTGTTGTTGTCGGCTACCCCCCAAAATTGGGGGAAGTGCCTTTGGTATATGTATGTATGTATATATATATATATATATATATATATATATATATATATATATATATCTATATATATACATATATATATATATATATATATATATATATTCATATATAGATATATATATATATATATATATATATATATATATATATATATATATATATATATATATAGATATTATATATACATATATATTTATATATATATATATATATATATATATATATATATATATCTATATATATACATATATACAGTATATATAAATGTATCCATATCCATATGCATATATATATACATTCATATATAAGTGATGGTGGCCCTGACTAGTATAGCATTGCATAATTATCATGCTGATATACCCTTTAACCACGTTAAAATTTCTCCACTCAGAAGAGAGAGAGAGAGAGAGAGAGAGAGAGAGAGAGAGAGAGAGAGAGAGAGAGAGAGAGAGAGAGAGAGAGAGAGAGATCCCTCTCATTGATGACGGCTGAATTTTCCTTTGCCCACACATACATCGAATAGTCTGGTCTATTCTTTCCACAATCTCCTCTGTCCTCATACACCTGACAACACTGAGATTGCCAAACAGTTTTCCTTCGTTGAAGGGGTTAACTACTGCAATGTAATTGCTCAGTGGCTACTTTCCTTTTGGCAAGGGTAGAAAAGACTCTTTACCTACGATAAGCAGACCTTCTAGGAGAAAGTCACTTCAAAATCAAACCATTGTTCTCTAGTCTTGATTAGTGCCATAGCCTCTGTGTCATTGTCTTCTATTGTCTTGGGGTTGAGTTCTCTTGCTTCAGGATACACTTGGGCACACTATTTATCTTACTTCTCTTCCTCTTGCTTTTCTGTTTTTGTAGTTTATAAATGAAAGATTTATTTTAATGATTTTACTGTTCCTAAAACATTTAATCTTTATTGTTTATTACTTCTCTTGTAGTTTATTTATATCCTTATTTCCTTTCCTCACAGGGCAACATTTCCCTGTTGGAACCATTGGCCTTATAGTATCCTGCTTTTCTAGCTAGTAATAATAACCATAATAATAATATGAATTAATAGAGATAAAGTATATACGCTGGCCTTTGCAGATTGGTGATGGAGGGGAAGATTTTTGTGTGATCTCTCACAATATTGATGGCCCTGGCAAGTACATCTTTGCGCATCATTGCGATACACTACACTTTCACCATGATATATACAAACACAAGAATATATAGATAATATATATATATATATATATATATATATATATATATATATAAATATATATATATATATATATATATATATATATATATATGTATATATATGCCTATATATATATATATATATATATATATATATATATATATATATATATGTATATATATATATTCATATATATATGCATGTACATATATACATACATAGATATATAAATATATATATATATATATATATATATATATATATATATGTATATATATATATATATATATATATATATATATATACATACACACACACATATATACATATATATATATATATATATATATATATATATATATATATATATATACACACACATATATATATATATACTGTATATATATATATATATATATATATATATATATATATATATATATATATAGTAAACCATCCGAGAAGGTGAGCAGATGACAGTATTAACCATAAGACAATATCGACCAAAAACATAAACTTACATTCATAAATTCGACTGTTATTAAAGGTCATGGTCTTTCAGCATTTAAATGAAGGGCCATAATTTTCCAATATACATTAAATAGTTTTTAATTTCCGTGTCATTGTAAGTAATTATACTGTATCGTACGTGTTTCACACACGCTCGTACATTGTAACGGTATTTTCTTTTTTATTGTATATCTATACCTCAATGTTAGCAAAACCATTTTCAGCCTGTCTTTTCATGAATTGTTGTGTTTGAATTTTTATGACCTTCTTCCACTGAAAGTCTTGTATATAAGCCAACTGTCTGTTGAAATAAAGTTAGCTGCATTCATCTCATAGTTACAGCCTAACTGCGCGCTCGCACAATAAATTGCTGTTTAGATGTAATTACATATATTCTTTTATTCATTTTGTCTTCAATTAAACGCCAAAATCTTTGCAAATACTTACATATAATATCTTATATTTTTTCATCAACAGCCTTGATTTTTCTAAATGTTTTAGTTTTATATTCTATAAATAGCTTCTTGTTGGGCTTGACGCAAAAACCTTCCTGGTTTCATTGGGGAACTCGAGATTAACCAGTTAATGGGAGAAGGGAAGGAAAAATAGCAAACGGGATTAAAGGGGATGAAATTAAAGGATTTCGTTCCTGGGTTTTCTAACTCTTAAAATAGTCTGTATCTGCTTTTAAAATACAATTTTATTTTTTTCCAAAAATATTTCTTTTCTTTATGGTTAAGAAAGATACGTCGTATATGATAATGATAATAATAATAATAATAATAATAATAATAATAATGATAATAAAAACAACAACAATAACAATAATAATAATAGTAATAATAATAATTTGTGTAGTGACAACATACGATAATGATACTGGCAGCATCAGCCTCATAATAACAACATAATAATAATCTTGAATATTGGAATAGGAAATTTCAAAGCCAGGGAACGTAAAAGGAAGACTAAAAAGATATTGGACGCCCACACCCACATATACTATATATTTATAATATATATATATATATATATATATATATATATATATTCTCATTAACCGGATAGTTGAATCAGTAGAACTTTAAAAGTTCAAACTTGCAGCAAATGTTTTTATGTTGAACAGGTTTACTGTCATTTTATAGTTTATATATCAAATATCTGTTTTAATGTTGTTAATTTTTTAAAAATATTTTACTTTGATTTTTCATTACCTCATATATTGTTTATTTATTTCCTTATTTCATTTCCTTACTGAGCTCTTTTTTTCCTGTTGGAGCCCTTGGGCTTATAGCATCTTGCTATTCCAACTAGGGTGCTAGTAATATATATACACACACACACACACATATATATATATATATATATTTATATATATATATATATATATATATATATATATATATATATATATATATATATACAGCTGACTGTTAAACACCCGACGGTATCTTCTCATAAAGAAAGCTAGTAAGAATGAAGATGCATAAAGACTGGACATCTATTCAAAATAATGGTCTTTTGTCTTTATTATCAGACCAGAAGGCCCATTCAGTTCCTTGTTATCCCAGGCAGCTATTAGATTACTGTTCGAATGTGAATACATTTATATCATTCACTTTTGTTTTCCTTTTACTAAAGACAAACCTAAACCTTTAACTATCAAAACGTCTGAAAATACTTTAATATTAAATTGTCTATTTTTTTCTCAACTTCCCTTTTCTCTATATAAGATTTTATTTTTCATTCACTAACTCGTTTTTCTTTTTTTTGCTGCAATAAACAAATTGTGACTTAACTACCAATACGTCTGGAAATATTTAAATATTAAATTTTCTATCTTTTTTCTCAATTTACTCTTTTCTATATAAGATTTTATCTTTAATTCCCTCACTCGTTTTCTTCTTTTTGCTGCAATAAACAAACTGTGACTTAAATTTGAAAAGGAATCAGAGTTGATTTAATATGTAAATTAAACCTTTCTGGTTTCGTCGGGAACACGAAATTAACCAGTTAATGGGAGAAGGGAATGAAGGGAAGGGAACGGTATTTAAGCGCTGTGTTTAACTTTTAAAATATTCTGTATCTGCGTTTAAAGTAAAATCTAAATTTTTCAGAAAATATTTCTCTTTTTTATGCTTAGCGACGAGACAATAATAATAATAATAATAATAATAATAATAATAATAATAATAATAATAAAAATGATAATAATAATTATAATAATAATAATTATAATAATAATAATGATAATAATAATAATAATAATAATAATAATAATAATGAACATGTACTAAACAATGCACCTACAGCAAACATTGACAGGCTGTACACACCACTTAGATAAGGAGGCCAAAGACTAATCTTCATAGAGAATAACGTCATCATCGAAAGAAGTGTTGGAACAGTACCTGAGAACTACTAGGGATGAATGGCTAAAGAGTACATGAGAGGAAAACCTATTTGAGGAGGAGGATGACCTAGAATTATATAAAGAACAGAAAAGATAAGAATTGAAAAGAATACTCATATAAACTCATGGACAGACAGTCCTTACGACAAACTAAAGAACTGACTATAATAGTGAAACATGGGAATGGTTAAGGTTGGAGAGTGGGACTCTAGAATTTAATAATATAGAGTATTATAGCTATATTGGAGCTAAAATACAAGATACATCCAAAGAACAGTAGACCAACCAACATCTCTTGCAAGAGTAGGAAGAGTATTTTAAAAGAAGAGACCATAAACCACATTGCAAGAAAATGTCCAGCATAGCACGGAGCCAGTATAAAACGACACACGATAAACTGGCTACTGCCATTTACTATCATGCATCAACAATGGTACAAACACCAAGCTCAAGGTTTGGTAGAGAACGAGAGAAGTCTAAATTACTATGGCAATAAAGTATCCGGACGGGCAGGGTGATAAAATTTACAGTATCAACCAGACGTCACTGTGGTACACGAAACAAAGAATAAAGTCTCATTCGTATATGTCGCAATACCGAGAATAGAAAAAAATGAAAGAAAAAGGGAAAATACTAAGACCATCGAAGTGAATTTATGAGGACTATTTATTTTATATGACATTGGAGGTAAGACCCATCGGAGCTTTAGGCACGATACCAATATCGTTGAAGAGAAACGTAAAAGAAAGATTTGGAAACGGAAGTAGTTCCAGGACTCATATAATAAAAATAACAAAAAAAAAAATATTAGTCTACATTAATTACACACTGAAGTCAATTTAAAATACTGGTTCATACATTTCGATTGTTTAATGTTAGCTTATGGAATTGTTCACACATAACCGCGGTAGCAAGATTCCCCTCGCCAACAATATGTAAATCGTGTAAAACTGGGTATAAATAATGCCGTCTTTGGCACTGTTTGCGCCGATTCAATCTTCGATTCAACAGCCAGAAGCATTACACGTCCATTATGCCACTGGATGAAGAAAAAAGGGGGGGGGGGATATATTTATATAAAAAAAGGCATTGCCGTGGGTTGGCCGCTGAGGGCTAAAGCTTTTCGTGTGAACAATTACAGCATAAACAGAGCCGCGGCCGCCACAGTTAAAAACGCCCTGTGTGAACCTACCCTTAGTAGAAGACTAATGTTACTTAGTCTTTCACTAAAGGTTTAATAGTCTTAATTCCAATCCATAATGGAATGTTATAAGCATTTTCGATATTTCAAATATTCCAAGTAATATGACATGAAAAATTCTGCAAAAAAAAAAAAAAAAAAAAAAAAGAATATATTAAATATGATAATTCTCATGATTGAACTAAGATAGTGTTCTCTCTGCTGAATGACATCAAATTGTCATTTTTTTCTCCCAAAAATCAAACAAAATTGAGTTTGAAATATAGCAAAGTATAATTAGCAGCCATTGGAGATTAGCAATAATACCTAGATACGTTAAGACTCGCAACAACTTTCTGAATAAAAATAAAAAAATATTACTGGTTCACAAAGCTCAAGGTTTTTTGGATAAGCTCCAAAATATTCTTGGAATAGAGACCTGTAATGGCGCATAGGTTTTATGGAATGGGATCATAAAAATCTAATGAAAAATTGAGAGAGAGAGAGAGAGAGAGAGAGAGAGAGAGAGAGAGAGAGAGAGAGAGAGAGAGAGAGAGAGAGAATCGTGTAATAGTAATAGAGATAGTTATCTTGAGAGAAAGTAGACATCTCAAGTCATGAAATTTTCCAACACATCAAATGCCTCACTGAACGAGGTGAAAAAGTCGTTGAAAAGAAATTATTCTTCACATTGATATCGTTTTCCCATAGTCAATGGCGCTTAGAAAACGGTATCATTTTTCACACGAGTCTTTATCTGTTTGTATATCTGGCTCCTGTTTCAACAAAAAAAAAAAACATTTGATGTTATTGTTGATAACTATAAGCGTTGGAGTTTTTAAAAACTAGTTTTGATTATGTAGTTCTGTATTTGTTTTTGTGTTAATATAAAGCATATTAAAAGTGACATATCTAACGATTTTTGTATTAGTAATGTTACTTGGAAAATATTATTCCATATATATCTGAGTATAATATAAATACAGTTTTTTAGAACAAAAATAAAAGGAAGTTACGATATTCAAATAGCTACTTAATTGTAAAACAATAAAACTAAAGTGGTATGATTATAATAAAGTAGGGAACACATTGATAATTATATTACTCCACCAACTTTGATTGGTAAACACCAAGAGGAACAATTACATTATTCAGTAGAGATATATATATATATATATATATATATATATATATATATATATGTATATATATATATATATATATATATATATATATATATATATACATAAATATATATATTATGAAGCTACTCACAGGTCTGGTAATTGCTTGGACCTCGTATACACAGACTCCCCTGGCGTTATAACTAGTAAGGTTGGTTCTCCAGTCGGGACTTCTGATCATGCCTTGATTTCATTATTAGTGAAGACTGAGCAGCCTGTCCCTGATATATCATATTCCTGTAAAATTTATATGAAATCCCAAGCAGACTGGAATGGGATTTTGCATGATCTATTGCCCTTGAATTGGTCACAATTATATAATAGTGTAGATCCTGTTGTCTCTTTGAATGAGAATCTAGTCAACATAATTGATAGGCGTATCCCTTCTCGTGTGCTAAGGTACCGAATGAAGGACAAACCGTGGTTCAATGATGATTGTAGACGTGCTTATTTGGAGAAGCAGGAGGCCTATCACCTTTGGAAGGGTAACAGATCAGATTTGACCTGGAACAACTATACTCAGCTTCGAGCTTTTGCTCAGAGAGTTTATGCCTCAACTGAAAAGGAGTACAATTTAATCATAAAAGAAACCCTCTCTGGTACAACTCAGGAACATAAATGGTGGTCTACCCTTAAATCTGCACTCTTTGGTGTAGATGCAACAGTTCCTCCTTTACTTAAACCAGATGGCTCAGTCACTCACTGTCCAAAGGAAAAGGCAACCCTTTTGGCTGATGTTTTTGACAGTAAACAGAGTAATGAAAAACTTGAACTTCCTCATTCCTGTTTTCCTGAGGCTAAACTAACTAGTTTAGCTTTTCGATCTCGTGAGATTAAAGCTCTGTTGATGGACCTTGATGCTTATGGAGGTGTAGACCCAAATGGTATTTTTCCTTTGTTTTTTATAAAGACAGCAGATTTCTTAGCTCCAAAGTTATCTGTTATTTTGCGCAAGTTAGCAAGAAGAGGAGCTTTTAGCACTTGTTGGAGAATTGGTAATGTTACTCCTCTATGTAAATGTGTTTGTGGTAGCTCAAGTCCCACTGATTACCGCCCAATTTCCATAACTCCCATATTACCTAAAGTTTTTGAACGTCTTCTGGCAAAACGTCTTAATAGGTTTGCTGAAGGTAATCATCTATTCCCTAGTTTGCAATTTGGTTTTCGTAAAGGCCTTGGAGCATGTGATGCCCTTCTTACAATCTCCAATGCAGTACAGAAATCCCTTGATTGTGGTCGGGAAGTTCGTATGATTGGCCTTGATTTTAGTGCTGCCTTTGACCGTGTTAATTATGAGGCCCTTGTTTTCAAACTGAAACAGTTGGGAGTGGGTGGGTCGTTTCTTAGCATTATTATTGATTTTTTAAGTAGTAGATCTCAAAGAGTAGTTGTTGATGGGCACCATAGTGAGTATAGGAATGTGATATCCGGTGTTCCACAGGGTAGTGTTCTTGGCCCATTACTTTTCATACTATATACACATGACATGTGGTTTGGCCTAGAAAATAAGCTTGTTGCATATGCAGATGATGCTAC
>NC_090735.1:53521458-53533958 GCF_036898095.1 Palaemon carinicauda
AAAGCTAGCATACCTCAGTTATATAGAATATTTCAACAACAGTATTCCATAAACATTTTAAAAATAACAGGATGAAAGGAAATCTGAAGTAAAAACAGTGTGACAGAGTGTACCCTTAACCAAGAGAACTCTACCCCAAGACAGTAGAAGACCATGGTACACAGGATATGGCACTATCCAAGACTAGCGAACAAAAAACCTAACAAAGTATTGGGTCTTTCTTGGTATTGTGTGAAATATCCTTTGCTGCAATGAAGTCGTCGAAGTCATATGTATAACAATGAATCTTTTTTTTTCATAAGCTTCTTTCTTGTTAGATATAGTTCCATAAGTTTAAGTAAATTGGTGGGTATCTTCATTGAATAGATTAAAAAAAATCTCAATCAAATAAATTTAAAAATTTAACATACAAATAAAATAAAACATTTTAGGTATTTCAAAAGTATAATATAGATGAACTTTCTAGAATATGATAACTAAAATAAGATATATTCGTCAACAATTGAGCCATAATAATTTTCCAAATAAAATAATTTTATAGATAACTTAAAGCAACAGGGTAAACCATTCAGTCTTGTATTAAATTAATATAATTGTAATAATTAGCCTATTTCTTGCCAATGTCTTCTTGACTCTTAAAAGTTTAGGTGTGATTCCCGACAGCAAATTTACTTTTGAAAAGCACATTAGGTCTGTGTATTGTTCAATTGCACAACAAATTGGCTTACTGAGAAAATCTAATAAGATTTTCGGTGATCAATCTATTCTGGAGAAATGTTATAATTCTTTCATTCTACCTTGTTTCGAATATTGTTCTCCTGTCTGGTCTTCAGCAGCTGATTCTCATCTTAATTGGTTGGACAGGAAATTACGATCTATTAAATTTCTTATTATTGACCTAGATACTCATTTCTGGCACCATCGTTCAATTATTTCGCTATGCATGTTGAATAACATGTTTCATAATTCTGATCATCCTTTACATTGAGATCTCCCTAGACAGTACAATCCTCATCGAAATACTAGTTATACAAATAATTCTCATAGCCGGGCCTTCATCATGAGGCTCAATACTACACCGTATTCTAGAATTTTTATTCCAGCTGTGACCAAGTTGTGGAATGATCTTCCTAATCGGGTAGTTGAATAGGTAGAAGAGCAAATGATTTCATGTTGAGCTAGCTGACATAAGACTCTTTTTAGTGTTAATATATGAAAGGCCTGTTTTCATGGTTTTACTGTTCTTATTTATTTTAATTATTCATTACTTCTCATATAGTTTATTTACTTCTTCAACTCCCCTCCTCAATGGGCTTTTTCCCCTTGTTGGAGACCTTGGGTTTATAGCATCCTGCTTTTCCAAATAGGGTTGTATCTTACCTAATAATAATAATAATAATAATAATAATAATAATAATAATAAAAATAATGATAGAAACATAACCACTTTAAACATACATACATACAAAACACCCTGCAAACAAACACACACACATATACACAAACATACATATATGTATGTATATATATATATATATATATATGTGTGTGTGTGTGTGTGTGTGTGCAATCATATATTAATATGCATATCTTTTAATCCCGGATATAAACATTTATGTAAATGAAAGTTACAAATCATATATAATCTTATATGAATACTATTTATATACTTATATATATATATATACATATATCAATATATATATAAATATATATACATATGCAAATATATACATATACATATATACATATACATATATATATATATATATATATATATTATAAAGCATATATATGAATTCATTAATATGTAAATTATATGCACGTATATACGAGTATATTCCTTAACCAAATGTCATGATTAGTAAACGTTATAACTAGATATAATAGCATATGAAAACCTTATCATTACATCTAATTTCTGAGCTCCTTTTAGATACAAGAATATTATCAATATCACAATCTTTATCACAAGCAAGGATATAACCCTAGTTGGAAATGCAAGATGTTATAAGCCCAAGGGCTCCAACAGGGAAACAAGGAAATAAATAAACTACAAGAGAAGAATAAACAATGAAAATAAAATATTTCAAGAACAGTAACAACATTAAATTAAATCCTTCACATATAAACTTATTTTAATGTTGTTACTGTTCTTAAAATATTTTATTTTTCCTTGTTTCCTTTCCTAACTGCTATTTTCCCTGTTGGGGTCCCGGGGCTTATAGCCTCCTACTTTTCCAACTAGGATTGTAGCTTAGCAAGTAATAATAATAATAATAATAATAATAATAATAATAATAATAATAATAATAATTATAATAAAAATTTCAAAAAATTAATTATGGTTTAAACTGTCAATATTTTCAAATTCATCTAAATATCCAATCCATTTCGTTACCTTTTAAATAGAAATACCCGTTTTTACAGTTTTCCAATAGTTGAAAACAATAGACAAACGATTGCAATACAACAGACTTTACCTTATTAGGGTAATTTAGGCGGAAGCTGTTTCCCCTGATGATCATTAAAGTACCCTTTCCCTCGTCCATGGTCCGTTAACATTCCATCTAAAAAGAGAAAAAATGCTAAAGAGACCTATCTCATTAAAGCCGTGAGGATGCTAATTGATTTTCCACCTCAGCAGCTTGGATAAAACACTACTTGTTAAAAGTGTTTTTTTGGGTTCAATTAATTTTACGATAAAATACACAAACGAAAAATAGACTAGTCTTAAAAATATCTCTTTCATTACTTTATGCTCTCTCTCTCTCACTCTCTCTCTCTCTCTCTCTCTCTCTCTCTCTCTCTCTCTCTCTCTGGTGGATATACAAGGTGCCTCACACTATGTTTGGGGGAACCCAAACATAGAATACGGCAATAAGGCAATAAGTCTCTCTCTCTCTCTCTCTCTCTCTCTCTCTCTCTCTCTCTCTCTCCTTTATTACATCCGCCAAAAGGAAAGAAGCTAGGGGTATGTATTCAACCCTATATGTTTGTTTGCTTCTGGGCAACTTTACATAAAAACTACAGTATCGATTTTGACCAAACTTGGTGGTCATGTTGGGTACGACCCAAAGATGAATTCTGTAACATTTTGGATAAAGTACATCAAAGTACAAGTACGCAGCAGTACTTTGAAAATAGTCGTAATATTAAGTAAATGGCAAATATTTATTTAGCTTATTTTTTCTTTGTGAACAACATTACGCAAACGATACTTGGAGGACGGTTAGGTATGACATAAGGATAAATCCAATAGATTATGACGAAAATACATCAAAGTAGAACTACACAGCTGATTTGAGAGCAAAAAAAAAAAAAAAAAAAATGCTTGGCGTGGGCAAGGTATGCTCTCCACTGAGCATCCCTCCCGTTACTGTATGATCAAGATAAGCGTTCCAGGGGTGTTCGTGTACGAGACATACAAACAGATTAGAATAAATCTCCATTATAGAATAAAGAGAAAGTGTCTGTGTATATATATATATATATATATATACACTTATATATATATATACACATACACATATATATATATATATATATATATGCATATTTCTTTCCTGTCACGCTGAACGACATTACCAAACGTATGACTACTCGGTCTCTCCCCATCCTTTCGGGTATAGGGGGTAGAGGGAGTTGTCACATCCTGGTGAGAGAGAGAGAGAGAGAGAGAGAGAGAGAGAGAGAGAGGTAGTTAGGAAATGCGGAGGGGGTGGCAAGGGTTGAAATTGTGTGAGCTGGAATACACTAATACATGCATAAAGGATGACCAGCAGAGACAGAGAGACCGATCGAAAGTGAGCATCAGGGCTAACGACAGAGTCTCCAAATCGTATACAGGGCTCAGACCTCTTGCCACGTTCCACCAGAAGCTCTACGAATGAGACAAAAGACATATTGGACTCGACTGTTATTGGGATTATTACGGTCTCTCACCCCCTCCAGTGAGCCATAGCGGACCCTTTCCATTCCATCTCAAGATAACTGACTGTCGTGATTTCGTTTATCTTGTTATTTCGAGCTAGGGAAAGTTGGTGGGATAAGAGTGGCTGTTCTTCGAGAAGGAAAATTTTGTCGTCTTCTGAATATATATATATATATATATATATATATATTCAGTATATACATACAGCATATATATATATATATATATACATGTATGTATGTATTTCCTGTCACTGAGCGGCAACCACCTGAAGAGACAATTTCATATAACTTGCCAAAACTACCGTGTGGTACTTGAGAAAAGAGGAAGGGGTGGGGAGGGTTGAATCTGCGCGTGTGCGCGTGGGAGTGCATATCTATGTAAATATTTAGCCCTCATTTTTGACGGGTCACGTACATCCGTTTATCATATTTCCCTTTATCAAACTTTGGTAGAAAAAGACAGAGAAGGTGAAATGAGAGAAAGACCAGATCTAGAATATAATTTCTTTTTAAATACTGCAAGCGTTAGAGGACGAAGGGAAATAGAAATAATTTCAAAGCGACTTGGAAAAGGGAAAATAAATATCAACCGAGACTTTAAGTAGTTGCAACAAATAGAATTTAATTAGTCTTGCTTTTTTTACCTGACGGTAAATATAGGCAGGGCAATCAATTAATACTTTTATCTTTCTTCTGATTGGCCCATTTTCAAACGCTACTACTCGTGGGTGATAAGCAGAACTAATTACGTTTAATGATATCGTCTGCCGATTTTTACCGTCAGCTATAGAAAACAGATTAGATATATAATTCAAGTTCTGTTTATATATTTCCTCCCATCAGATTGAAATTCTACAAGTAGAATTATTTTTTCCCTTCCCTTTTGTTCACTTTACCAGATTCTTGATAGACCCGTAAACTAATTCACTTACTCAAAGAGGTGAAGTGGAACGGATTGATTTTGTAATGGAATCCTTAGAAATCATTCCGGAGCCAGAGGTTAATTAATGAATATGGAGGGCAAGAGGAAGTTTAATCATTCAAAGGGCTGAAAAGAGTATCGAATTCCCTTCTATTTTCAATTCGTTAGTTTTATGTACAATTTTGCTAATGGAATTCTGTTGCCTTGTTAGATAATATCATGGGTATCAATGAATGGGTAAAATAAGTACAAAGATTTTACTATAAGGTGTTGCTGTGCCCATCGATCCTTATCAGTACAAGAACAACAATAATAATAATAATAATAATAATAATAAATCATACATTTATTTTCAGGATAGACAAATAGACAAAGTTTGTAATCATATTAAACATCTTTATGGGACGCGTTTCGTCGCTGTGTATAGACACTTTTCTATCAGATAAAAAATTATATACATATAAAACATGTACTGTATTTGTACCATATTTTCAATTTCTTACTGAAGGCATCAAAACTATGAAATTCAATTCTAAGTTATGGTGATCTATTGCTTTAAACAAGATAGTGGTGTCGAATTTAGACTATGTTAGGTGAGGTCAGCTGGGTATGTCTTTATGACTAAGAGAATAAACGATCGGCCAAGATCAGAAATTCAACAATAGACCAGATCTATTCTGGCATATTCTCTTTTTGATTCAGGAGACCGTTAAACATATATTTATTGCCTGAATGCTGGGGCCAGGTATGGTTCCAACTATTAATATAGATATGCTTAACAAACAACAATAACAGCAAGTGGATTCTTTTTTAGTCCACTGAAGGACAAAGATCTCAGACTGTCAAGTCATGTCTGGAGTTTCGCCTGTTTTCAGCACCATCCTGGCCATTGCGGGTTAGTAATAGCGGGAGGCTTTCATTTGATCGCTCACAGCAAAACAACCTAATATGGGTGGCCCTGACTAGTATAACGTTGCTAATCATAGCGATACACGAAGCCTTTCACTACGTTAAGGTATACCCATTCAGCGTGATCTGTACATGAATTATTTATGAAATATTTCCCAATGGGGTATATTCCATTGAAACTTTTTTTTTTTTTGCAGAAACACAGTTTTATTAAAGCTACGATAACTGTTGCTCCAAGTTACAATAAGCACCAATAATAGAACCTTGGATCGTAACCATGAGATTTGGATTTAAGAAAACACAATAATAGAGTATCATATCTAGCGAAATGCAGTATATAATAAACATCGGTATTATCAAGATTATAATCTAAATATGCTGAGGGGTATATTACCAAACGCAATGCCTTTTTAGTTGCTGGAATCAGTTAACCTAAAGCAGTATTTTGTCACAATAAAGATCTTATGGAATACATTTTTCGATTCAGCTTCGTTTCGGAGAATTATCGATGCCCTCCCCCATTCCCACGCAAGTAATAACCGGAGAGGACTGGCAATATATGCTGAATTACCATGAAGAGCTTCCCGGACAGTTCCATCCTGCTCGTAATACTAGGCATGCAGATAATTCTAATAGTCAGGCCTTCTCCATCACGAGGCTCAATACTGCACAGTATTCTACAAGTTTTATTCCAGCTGTGGCCAAGTTGTGGAATGATCTTCCTAATCGGGTAGTTGAATCGATAGAACTTCAAAAGTTCAAACTTGCAGCAAATGTTTTTATGTTGAACAGGCTGACATGTCTTTTTATAGTTTAGTTATGAAATATCTCTATTAATGTTGTTACTGTTTTAAAATATTTTATTTTAATCCTTCATTATTTCTCAGATAGTTTATTTATTTCCTTATTTACTTTATTTACTCCCACATTTCCACCACAGATGAAGCTTCATAATGCTGACTCCCCTACTGCTGCTACCTCCGCGGTCATCTAAGGCCCCGGAGGAAGCAGCAGGGCCTACTGGAACTGCGTCACAATCGCTCGCCATTCATTCCTATTTCTAGCACGCTCTCTTGCCTCTCTCACATCTATCCTCCTATCACCCAGAGCTTTCTTCACACCATCCATCCACCCAAACCTTGGCCTTCCTCTTGTACTTCTCCCATCAACTCTTGCATTCATCACCTTCTTTAGCAGACAACCATTTTCCATTCTCTCAACATGGCCAAACCACCTCAACACATTCATATCCACTCTAGCCGCTAACTCATTTCTTACACCCGTTCTCTCCCTCACCACTTCGTTCCTAACCCTATCTACTCGAGATACACCAGCCATACTCCTTAGACACTTCATCTCAAACACATTCAATTTCTGTCTCTCCATCACTTTCATTCCCCACGACTCCGATCCATACATCACAGTTGGTACAATCACTTTCTCATATAGAACTCTCTTTACATTCATGCCCAACCCTCTATTTTTTACTACTCCCTTAACTGCCCCCAACACTTTGCAACCTTCATTCACTCTCTGACGTACATCTGCTTCCACTCCACCATTTGCTGCAACAATAGACCCCAAGTACTTAAACTGATCCACCTCCTCAAGTAACTCTCCATTCAACATGACATTCAACCTTGCACCACCTTCCCTTCTCGTACATCTCATAACCTTACTCTTACCCACATTAACTCTCAACTTCCTTCTCTCACACACCCTTCCAAATTCTGTCACTAGTCGGTCAAGCTTCTCTTCTGTGTCTGCTACCAGTACAGTATCATCCGCAAACAACAACTGATTTACCTCCCATTCATGGTCATTCTCGCCTACCAGTTTTAATCCTCGTCCAAGCACTCGAGCATTCACCTCTCTCACCACTCCATCAACATACAAGTTAAACAACCACGGCGACATCACACATCCCTGTCTCAGCCCCACTCTCACCGGAAACCAATCACTCACTTCATTTCCTATTCTAACACATGCTTTACTACCTTTGTATAAACTTTTCACTGCTTGCAACAACCTTCCACCAACTCCATATAACCTCATCACATCCCACATTGCTTCCCTATCAACTCTATCATATGCTTTCTCCAGATCCATAAACGCAACATACACCTCCTTACCTTTTGCTAAATATTTCTCGCATATCTGCCTAACTGTAAAAATCTGATTCATACAACCCCTACCTCTTCTAAAACCACCCTGTACTTACAAGATTGCATTCTCTGTTTTATCCTTAATCCTATTAATCAGTACTCTACCATACACTTTTCCAACTACACTCAACAAACTAATACCTCTTGAATTACAACACTCATGCACATCTCCCTTACCCTTATATAGTGGTACAATACATGCACAAACCCAATCTACTGGTACCATTGACAACACAAAACACATATTAAACAATCTCACCAACCATTCAAGTACAGTCACACCCCCTTCCTTCAACATCTCAGCTTTCACACCGTCCATACCAGATGCTTTTCCTACTCTCGTTTCATCTAGTGCTCTCCTCACTTCCTCTATTGTTATCTCTCGCTCATTCTCATCTCCCATCACTGGCACCTCAACACCTGGAACAGCAATTATATCTGCCTCCCTATTATCCTCAACATTCAGCAAACTTTCAAAATATTCCACCCACCTTTTCCTTGCCTCCTTTTAACAACCTTCCATTTCCATCTTTCACTGTCTCTTCAATTCTTGAGCCAGCCTTCCTTACTCTCTTCACTTCTTTCCAAAACTTCTTCTTATTCTCTTCATATGACTGACCCAATCCCTGACCCCACCTCAGGTCAGCTGCCCTCTTTGCCTCACGTACCTTGCGCTTTACTTCCACCTTTTTCTCTCTATATTTTTCATACTTCTCTATACTATTACTCTGCAGCCATTCTTCAAAAGCCCTCTTTTTCTCTTCCACTTTCACCTTCACTCCTTCATTCCACCATTCACTGCCCTTCCTCATGCTGCCTCCAACAACCTTCTTGCCACATACATCACTTGCAATCCCAACAAAATTTTCTTTTACTAACTTCCATTCCTCCTCTAAATTACCAGTTTCTCTTACTCTCACCTCATCATATGCCATTTTCAACCTTTCCTGATATTTACTTTTTACACCCGGTTTTATTAGCTCTTCAATCCTCACTACCTCCCTTTTACATCCACCTACTCTATTCCCCCACTCTTTTGCTACAACTAATTTTCCTTCCACCAAAAAATGATCAGACATACAGTTAGCCATACCCCTAAACACGTGCACGTCTTTCAATCTTCCAAACATTCTTTTAGTTACCAACACATAATCCATTAGTACCAGCTGAACTCGGTCGAGTCCCTGATAAGGCTGAAGGAACATAGAGAGTAGAGGTCCCCTTTTTGTTTTGTTTCATTGTTGGTGTCGGCTACCCCCCAAAATTGGGGGAAGTGCCTTGGTATATAGATAGATAGACTTTATTTACTGGGCAATTTTCCCTGTTGGACCCCTTACGCTTTACCAACTAGGGTTGTAGCTTAGCTAATAATAATAATAATAATAATAATAATAATAATAATAATGATAATAATAATAATAATGATAATAATAATAATAATAATAATAATAATAATAATAATAATAATAGTGCGCTGGGTACTCCCAAACTCCCAATTCCTATCGAGGAAAAGGACGGTGAGGTAGTGTTTATTAGAGAGATCCATTGAATCCACAACGCAAGGTCAAATTTGGGTCCCATAGATGGCCAGTGTCAGACAATGATGATATATAGATTCATAAATCTTAATTTAGGGGAAACTGTCTCGCACCAAAGGTACCTGCTTATTATACCTAAAATACTTTTTTTTTTTTTTTTTTTTTTTTTTTTTTTTTTTTTACATAAAACGGTATTTTCAGTGTTTGCTTCATTGTCATTCCAGCAACTTCAATTTGATTACCCTGACGTCTACAGGAACTACACTGAATAATTAGAAATACATGTGCCCAAAAAGAGAAAATTCTTTATAAAACATTTTTTTTATGAATCTTCTTTATATAATGAAGAGTGTCTGGCTATATTTACTTCTTATCGGTAACTCTCAGCAACAAGACGTATAATTGCTCTGTTTCTCCCCGTCCCTAGGTTAGGAGGAGGAGTAGTCAAACCCTGGTGAGAAAAGTTGCAGTTGGGAAAGGGGGAGGGGGTGGAAATGGTTGAGTGCGTGCATATCTATCTAAATATTTAGTTGTCCATCTTGACGGGTCGCACACACCAGTAATAGAATAATTCAGATGTCATAAAAGTGATTATCCCAAACAAATTTGAAGGGGAAATAAAGGCAAAAGATTCACCGACTTTGATATAAAATCCCCGGCTTCTTCCCCATCCATCAGAAAAAAAGAAAATAAAAGAAATGTAAAGGGCCACAAAAAACCTTTCCCTTTTGCCTCGTCATTTCCTTTCGGCTTCTGGTAAGGAGACTGACTTTAATCCTTCTCAGGGCAATCCTCCAATCTACAACCAATCCTTCTCCTTGCCTTTGAAGGATGATAGGTCGCGTCTTCCTTAGAAAAAGAGAAAATGCTGTAAAATTTATTCAGTCAGTTTCGACAGACAAGAAAAAAAAAGGTATTCTGGTAGGCTTAACTTTGTATTTTTTTCTTATTTCGATTTACACTTCGCTATGTTACTACTAGTGTACGCGTCCCTTCAATAATGAATGAAAGATATAAAGATGGATGTAAACACACTCGCACACTTACCCTATCTCACTAATGTATGACTACTCTCTCCCAAACCCGAGGGACTGGAAGAGATCGGCGTGACTATATATATATATATATATATATATAATATATATATATATATATATATATATAAAAATAAAGATATCTATATATATGTATATATATATATATATATATATATATTTATATATATACTGTATATGTGTATATATAAACATATATACATATATATATATATATATATATACATATATACATATATATGTATATATATATATATATTTATATATATATATATATATATATACATATATATATGTCAAACACTTGCTCTTTATTATGAAGGGGAAATTTCTTCCTGATGCGATGGATATTGGAGATAATACATATATTTAAGCAAAATCCACGACCGTATGCTTTTCGCACATGATGTTAAAAGATTCATGTTTAAACAGTGTGTATCAATTGTTTCATATGATATCCTTATTGCAACATGATTTTACATCATATTTTAATCTTGAGTTCCTTCAAATCTTTTATAAAATGTTTAGTGTTGTGGTGGACTATGTGGTAACGTCCCTGATTCTGGAGAACTCCAGAATGGGGTTCGAGTCTCGCTCAAACTCGTTGGTCCCTTTGGTCGCTGTAACCTCACCATCCTTATGAGCTAAGGATGGGGGGTTTGGGGGAGCCTATAGGTCTATCTGAGTCATCAGCAGCTATTGCCTGGCCCTCCTTGGTCATGCCTTGGGTGGAGAGGGGGCTTGAGCGCTGATCATATGATAAATGGTCAGTCTCTAGGGCATTGTCCTGCTTCATAGGGAAATGTCACTGTCACTTGCATCTGCCACTCATGAGCGGCATTTAAACCATAACCCTTAAACCTATGTTCTAATAATACGATTCTTTCAATCGGACCAAATTTCCAAATTGGACCATAAACAAGCAAGTCTCAATAGAAATTAAGGACTCTTCATAATTCTCCTAAAATATCCTACTGGACTGAGAGACCCTCCACTTTTCAGTGCCATAAATTTCTGATATTGGCATTTCCTCCATGGCACATTTCAGTTTTTTTTTTTTCTTCTTTTTTTAATAACGAAATTACATAGCACCCAACTGTAATCAACGACCAAGCATATTCTACAACAAAACAAAAGTTCAAACTTGCAGTAAATGTTTTTATGTTCAACAGGGTGATATGAGAATTTCTTTATCGTTCATATACAATATGAAAGATCTATTTTAATGTTGTTACTGTTCTTAAACTATTTTATATAAATTATATAATACTTCTCTTATAGTTTATTTCTTTTCCTCACTCGGCTATATTTCCCTGTTGGAGCCCTTGGGCTTATAGCATACTGCTTTTCTACTAGGGTTGTAGCTTAGCTGCTAATAATAATAATAATAATAATAATAATAATAATAATAATAATAATAATAATAATTATGATATTTTATCTTACGTTTGGGTATTATTCACTCAAAGAATACATCATCATTACGTTTATGTGTGTGTACTGTTCCGAACGTATTTCATACACACTCGTACACTGTAACGTTTTGCTTTTTCAACTCTCTATCTCCCCCGCAGTAATAATAGAAACCTGCTTAAACTTGCTATCGTATGTTTTACATTGTTTGAATTTTGTGTCATTCTTGTTCTCAACTACCTGTATATAAGCTCATTGTTTGTTTGAATAAACATCACTTGCATTCATTTCGCCTCCATGTCAGTACCTAACAGACACCTCGCACAAACCATATATCGCGTGTTTCATAGACACACGTACAGTAATGTCGGTCTGACGATATCTTAGCTATAATACTACCTGCAAATACGTATTAAGTCTTCGTTTTATACGTGTTCATACCTATATTATCTGTTCAAAAAGAATATTTTTACAAATTTTCATTACTACTACTACTACTACTACTCCTACTACTACTACTACTACTACTACTACTACTACTACTACTACTACTACTACTAGT
>NC_090735.1:53536458-53541458 GCF_036898095.1 Palaemon carinicauda
TATACTTAGGTTCCTCTCTTCAGTAAATAATGAACAATTTTTGGTATGCTTAATTTCTTCCTAATTTTACTCATGCGTAGAATATTTTATCTTTCAATTGCATAATTTGGGTTTACCAATCATCTAATTCTCCTCAAATTATATTAATTTTATAATTTGTTGACACTATTTAAGACACTATTTAAGACATTCCGGATGAGTTTGTGTATGCGTCTGTTACTGATGCACTGTTAAAAGAACCTCTGTATAAAAAAAAAAAAAAAACAATCTTCTTCCATTGTTAATTTTTCTTAAGCAAATATTTTACTGCCCATTTGAGAAATCAAAACCTGAACCAACATTGATAACGAAACGATCGATCTCGGAAACATTATCTTATGAATGTAAACATTAACCAGGTGGGATGTGGCTGCTATTATCATCTATCACACGTAAACTGATAAGCATCAACTCTCTCTCTCTCTCTCTCTCTCCTCTCTCTCTCTCTCTCTCTCTCTCACAGAAATAAGGTTACTGCTAACCTAGATCGCTAATCAACGTCGCTGAAGTTGGCAAAAATGTTATGAATTTCAGAAAGTCGTCGAACATTAATCACTATATTTTATTTCTTCTACAAATCACCAGAGGGCAATAGTGGCGACAGAAAGTACCCTAGACCTTTAATGAAGAATAGAGCAAAAATATTTATGATTCTGGGTAATTGTTTTTATTTCTTATAAAACAATGGGGATGCTTTAGGTAAAAACAAGAAAGTAGACGAGAAATATAGACAATTGTTTAGAAAAAAAAAAAAAAAAACAAGAGAGTGAACGCGAAATGTGATTTTTTTATCTATTAAACACTTGTTCCGTTTTCTTAAAAGATAAAACGGACGAAAGATATGGACGTTGACAGCCAATGAAAAACAGATAATACAAAAAGTTATGAAAAAAGAATATATAGAATTTGATAATATTGGACACTAAAATAGCAATAAAGAAAAATCCTGTGTGCCAGACGTATAAGAAAACTGGCCCGTATAGCCTGAGTAACAATGAACAATTATGGCAACCATCTGTGGGGGAAATTGTCTATCAACTGTCATATAATACAGAAAAGCTCTCCGACAGATCACTAACGGACGAAAGATGGGAATCAAAAGAAACATTTATCTTTATTTTTTTCTATTATAAGCCCCTTTAAAAATGATAAAGAAGCTATTTTCTCTTTCTCCGCTACTTGAAGAAAAAAAAAATCTTCACGAATCAGTTTTTTCTTCACTTGTAGGTGTATTAGACAAAAAAAAAAAAAAAGTGATTTATAGTCACTCCCAGGATGTGTCATCTACGAGTTCAAGATTCATATAGTACATGCTATATTGGGTATTGTTCAGTGGCTAACTTCCTCTTGGTAAGGGTAGAAGAGACTTTAGCTGTTGCAGCTCTTAGGATTATGCCATCCTACTTTTCCAATTAAGGCTGTATCTTAGCTATAATTATAATAATAATAATAACAATAATAAAAATAATAATAATTATTATTATTATTATTATTATCATTATTATTATTATCAGGGATTTTTGACCTCCGATAAAGGGTGATGTTGACAATAAAAAGAAGACCGACATTCGATTTGCCTCTTATCCAGACTCCTGATCCTGATCCAGAATCTGTACCTGGATCATCACCAAAATTTATTGGAGACGTCTATTGCTTAGGATCTATCTGTGGTAGAAATTACGTTGAAATCCATCAATTTGTTTTGACGTTCTCTTTAAAATGACAAAAAAGGGAAATCCTGATCTAGAATCCAGATCCGTATCCGGATTATCTCAAAAATATATTGGGGTCGTTGATGACCTAAGATCTAGTAGTGGTGAAAATGTCATCAAAATCAGTTTAGTGGTTTGGATGTTATCCTGTCTGCAGACAGACAGACATAGATAAATAAACATACTCGATTTAATAACCTCCTTGGCGGAGGTAACAATAGTAATCTTACACCAAAACTGTTACAGACTTAACCATCACAATATACGAGTCAATGTGTCATTATGAGATTTCATACCGAAGAGAGAGTGAGCGATTAGTCGAATGGTAGCGTTTATCAATATCCCATAACATCTCAAGCACAAAAGAAATGTGCCATTATTTTTTACACAACTGTATTAGAAATATGAGTGTCACATTACGTCATTCAAAAGCTAATAGCGAATTCCGAAGAGTAATTTGAAACTCTTCTCAATTTTCATCTCAACATAAGCCAGACACTAGAAGTTACCTTCTTATAAGAGCTTAGACAGTCTCTCTCTCTCTCTCTCTCTCCTCTCTCTCTCTCTCTCTCTCTCTCTTTTGCTTCAAGCATTCGATAGGTACAGCAACGACAGGAGTAAAAATTATAATCTAAGTGAAGGGAAGAAAAAAAGACCCAGACACTATAAGTTACTTTCACATGAGAGCTTAAACAATCTCTCTCTCTCTCTCTCTCTCTCTCTCTCTCTCTCTCTCTCTCTCTTCAATCATTCGCTGGATGAAGCAACTGCAACAGTAATAAATATAATCTAAGGGAAAGGAAGAAGAAGAAACTGCTGAGCAGGATGAAAATGGAGCATAAGTAGATTCCGAGTCTCGTTGAAAAGAAGAGAATCCAGGAGAGAAGACATTGAGAAGGGTCGGTGTGACAACACACACACTCCATTATGTAAAAGAGGCTAGACTTTGATGGTCTACTTAAAGGATGAAAAGGAGCTCGTAAAAGACTACGAGTTAGGCAGAGGAGGGGACAGATAGTGAAGGATTTTAGGCTGGGGAGAGATGATGCAATAGATAGATGGATAAATAGACAGATAGGGCTACTTAAGAGTCGACGATTATATTGGAGGTGTATGTATATATATATATATATATATACATATATATATATATATATATACATATATATATATATATATATATAGCTTAAGAGAGAGAGAGAGAGAGAGAGAGAGAGAGAGAGAGAGAGAGATAACACGCACACTCATACATTTTACCTTGATTTATAATTTAATAAAAAAACGCTCTGGCAAGCTAGTTCATATGTGTACTTCTTAGGTAATCAAGTTACCCCCTCATTTTTCAGATGTTTACTCCAACCAAGACCCATATGTAGCTTCTAATTTGAACATTTCTCTCTCTCTCTCTCTCTCTCCTCTCTCTCTCTCTCTCTCTGTGCATGTGTGTGATCATCCTTCTTTCTATCTTGACTCTGGACAGCCTTTAAAATATTTTTTTCTAGTATGTCTTGTTAAAATCGTACTGTTCCTTTCCATCCTATTTTACTTTCCTTAAATTTATCAACCTCTTCCCTATCGGAGTAACTTAAACACCCTTCATTTACAGACATCATTATTTACCAACAAATAAAACTGTTTTCCTCCTTAAGAGAGTGTTCTGTTTTTATCCTATTCCCTTTAAAAGTACTGTAAGATAATCCTTTAATTTTTCTATTCAGTCATGAATGTTAGCTAATTAGAAGTCATTTAGATCTAATTACCTTGATTAAGAAGTAAATTATAATAAATCCATTAATTCCTAAAAACATACTCCATGTCAGAAAAAATATTCCAACATTTTCCCTTTAATATTACTCTGTAGCAACTATTTGACAAGCACGTTCTGTCATACTGATATAATATAGTGTTATAGTTCCAATTTAGTTGTCACTATGTTTTTTCGAATCTTTTTTTTTTCTTTTTCTTTCCGGCATCAATGTGCGTCTTCACCATATGGTGAAGACTGTCACTTTTCTAAGCGAGAATTACAATCACCATCTGGCTTTACAAAATCTCTCTCTCTCTCTCTCTCTCTCTCTCTCTCTCTCTCTCTCTCTCTCGAAAAACCGAAGTGACAGAAACAGAGAAATGTGAACTGATATAAGGAAATATAGCATTAAGAAGGTAAAGAATTATCAATTATAATCGAAACATTACAAATGGACGGATGACAATTGATAGAACTCGAAATAAATATAAAAAATTAATCATGTAGACTAGACTACATTCGTTCATTTTATTCAGACTTCTTTTTATGTAATCCAAAACACTGGCAATTTAAAAAAATATATGTGATTTGATAACCTACTATTAATACGAAATTCAAATTTAAATTTATTTCATTAAAAGTCTACATATACTTAGGTCTCTTCAGTAAATAATGAACATTCTTGTTGGTCTACTTAATTCCTTTCTTACTTTACTTATACGTAGAATATTGTATTTTTTCACTCCAATATTTTAGGTTGAACCAATCATCTAATTCTCCTCAAATTATAATAATCGTAGAAAACTTTTTGGATGAGTTTGTGTAAGCGTCTGTTACTGATGCACTGTTAAAAGAACCTCTGTATATAAAAAAAAAAAAAAAACAATCTTCTTCCATTGTTAATTTTTCTTAAGCAAATATTTTACTGCCTATTTGAGATATGAAAACCTGAACCAACATTGATAACGAAACGATCGATCTCGGAGACATTATCTTATGAATGTAAACATTAACCAGGTGGGATGTGGCTGCTATTATCACCTATCACACGTAAACTGATAAGCAACTACTCTCTCTCTCTCTCTCTCTCTCTCTCTCTCTCTCTCACAGAAATAAAGTTACTGCTGACCTAGATCGTTAATCAACGTCACTTTTGTTGGCAAAAATGTTATGAATTTCAGAAAGTCGTCGAACATTAATCACTATATTTTATTTCCTCTACAAATCACCAGATGGCAATAGTGGCGACAGAAAGTACACTAGACCTTTAGTTAATGGAAAATATAACCGAAATATTTATGATTCTTCGAAATTGTTGTTATTTATTATTAAACAATGGTGCTGCTTTAGGATAAAACAAGAAAGTAGACAAGCAATATAGACAATTGTTCTTTAAAAAAGAAAAAATATGAACAATCTTTATTTATTATTAAACACTGGTTCGCTTAGAAAAAAAAGACGAAAGATATGGACGTTGACAACCAATGAAAAACAGATAATAC
>NC_090735.1:53553958-53558958 GCF_036898095.1 Palaemon carinicauda
TCTCTCTCTCTCTCTCTCTCTCTCTCTTCCTCGAGGCAAATTGATTTGAATTTTGGAAGAGTTCAGAGGTTTATGTTTACCCCCCTGTTTAATGAAGATGGATTATTTCAAAAGATTTTTTTTTTATTATATAATGCGTACTTTATACTTCCTAAAGAAGTAAATGATAACGATTACCATAAATTGTAATAGTTTAATTCTATATGCTATCAATTAACCGTCTTAGCGGGAATATTTGTTTCGTTTGTTGATTGTTATCCAAATTTTAGTCAGAATACTTCTTTTATGAATAAAATCGCCTAGGGATAAAATACATAACGCATAAAATACTTTGAATATTTTGTATATCAGGGGGAATGAGTATATATGTAAAAGATAAACGAGTGTCACTTATTCCCAACAAAACCTCTTGTGAAAAATAAAGGATGAAAAATCAAAACCTATGTAATGTCAATTAATTCTAGATATAAACAGATTTACGAAGAATTTTGACATATTTTCCAAATAATGATTTTACAACGGCACCTGCCAATCTCTCCGCCACGTAATGAAAAGTCCTATCATCAATGAAAACGTCATAAACGTCAAAATAAGTTTAGATATCCATCACACATCCCACGTAACGAGAAAAATTGCGCCGAACAAACGACAACAGCAAGTAATCCAGGTCATTACATACAACATGTCGTAATAGAATGCGATATAACTGAAAGTATGACCTCTGTTATGGCAATCTGTATATGAGGTGCATTATCAGAGCACAGGGGTTGGGACCCGAATTGGGCATTTCCCTTGTTTTATGAAGATGAAGTGTTCTTTTAATCTTACAAAAGCTTCTACACTTTTGGGAAACAAATGAACGTTTTTAACTAATTTTAAAACATATTTGATGCAACAGAGATTAAAAGTCTTTCAATGCAATCTGTTCATCATAAAAAGCTTATTTTTTTTAAAATCATCGGAATCTGATATTTTTTTTTTTATTTCACTTTAACAAAACTTGATCAAATTATTACTATCCTTGTATTTGCCCAGTTGAAGCCGGCTCTTTTCATAAAGATCACATACATTCATCCATACATACATATATATATATATACATTATATATATACATATATATATATATATATATATATATATATATATATATATATATATATATATATATGTGTGTGTGTGTGTGTGTGTGTGTGTGTGTGTGTGTGTGTGTAGCGTTCATTAAAGATTTCTCCTGACCCACGTAAGATCATTGTAGCTAATTGAAATTTCACCTGTGTATTGCTACATTAATTTATATGTCACATGATAATTTGCAGCACTGAACTCACATTGCTTCCTTTTTTACAGGTATTACACTGAAGTAAGGTGTGAATATGGACCCGGTCGAGTACAGAGCAGTAATGAGGTTTCTATATTTGAAAGGTCGCACGCCTAAACAGAACCTTTATGAAATGAAACAAACTTATGGAGTTGCTGCCTCATCATATGATGTAAAATACTAGCATCACCTGTTCAAGTGTGGCCGAACATTCTGCCATTGATGAAGAGATCTTTCATCAAGTAGAGGATGCCATTTTGAAAGACCACTGTACTGTATATGTCTTTAGAAGTTAGCCCAAATTGTGAATATAAGTGTTGGGTATGTGGAAAAAAAATCATTCATGATCATTTGCACATGCATAAGGTGTCTGCACGGTGGATTCCTATGCTCCTTACTCCTTTTCAGTGGCAGGAAAGAGTGGACTCTTATTGTTATTATCATTATTACTAGCCAAGCTACAACCCTAGTTGGAAAAGCAAGATGCTATAAGCCCAAGGGCTCCAATAGGGAAAAATAGCCCAGTGAGGAAAGGAAATAAGGCAATAAATAAATGATGAGAATAAATTAACAATATATCATTCTAAAAACAGTAACAGCGTCAAAACAGATATGTCCTATATAAACTATTAACAACGTCAAAAACAGATATGGAATATATATAAACAATAAAAAGACTCATGTCAGCCTGGTCAACATAAAAACATTTGCTCCAACTTTGAAATTTTGACGTTCTACTGATTCAACTACCTGATTAGGAAGATCATTCTACAACTTGGTAACAGCTGGAATAAAACTTCTAGAATACTGTGTAGTATTGAGCCTCATGATGGAGAAGGCCTGGTTATTAGAATTAACTGCCTGCCTAGTATTGCGAACAGGATAGAATTGTCCAGGGAGATCTGAATGTAAAGGATGGTCAAAGTTATGAAAAATCTTATGCAACATGCATAATGAACTAATTGAACGACGGTGCCAAAGATTAATATCTAGATCAAAGATATAAGAAATTTAATAGACCGTAAGTTTCTGTCCAACAAATTAAGATGAGAATCAGCAGCTAAAGACCAGACAAGAGAACAATACTCAAAACAAGGTAGAATGAAAGAATTAAAACACTTCTTCAGAATAGATTGATCACCGAAAATCTTGTAAGACTTTCTCAATAAGCCAAATTTTTGTGCAATTGAAGAAGACACACCTAATGTGTTTCTCAAAAGTATATTTGCTGTCGAGAATCACACCTAAAATTTTAAAAGAGTCATACAAATTTAAAGAAACATTATCAATACTGAGATCCGGATGTTGAGGAGCCACCGTCCTTGACCTACTTACAATCATAATTTGAGTTTTGTTAGGATTCAACTTCATACCCTACAATTTGCACCATGCACTAATTTTAGCTAAATCTCTATTAAGGGATTCACCCATCCCAGATCTACATTCAGGGCATGGAATTGATGCAAAGAGAGTAGCATCATCTGCATATGCAACAAGCTTGTTTTCTATGCCAAACCACGTGTCATGTGTATATAGTATGAAAAGTAATGGGCCAAGAACACTACCCTGTGGAACACCGGATATCACATTCCTATACTCACTATGGTGCCCATCAACAACAACTCTTTGAGATCTATTACTTAAAAATTCAATAATAATGCTAAGAAACGACCCACCCACTCCCAACTGTTTCAGTTTGAAAACAAGGGCCTCATGATTAACACGGTCAAAGGCAGCACTAAAATCAAGGCCAATCATACGAACTTCCTGACCACAATCAAGGGATTTCTGTACAGCATTGGAGATTGTAAGAAGGGCATCACATGCTCCAAGGCCTTTACGAAAACCAAATTGCAAACTAGGGAGTAGATGATTACCTTCAGCAAACATATTAAGACGTTTTGCCAGAAGACGTTCAAAAACTTTAGATAATATGGGAGTTATGGAAATTGGGCGGTAATCAGTGGGACTTGAGCTACCACAAACACATTTACATAGAGGAGTAACATTACCAATTCTCCAATAAGTGCTAAAAGCTCCTCTTCTTGCTAACTTGCGTAAAATAACAGATAACTTTGGAGCTAAGAAATCTGCTGTCTTTATAAAAAACAAAAGAAAAATACCATTTGGGTCTACACCTCCATAAACATCAAGGTCCATCAACAGAGCTTTAATCTTTTGGAGTCAACAAAACCAGGAAGTTTATTTTTGACAGACTTATTTCACATTATGAAACATGGCTACATCACTATGATCCTGAAACTAAAGTCCAGTCTATGCTGTGGAAGCACTTTGACCTACCACTCCCAAAGAAGGCAAGAGTGCAACCCTCTGCAGGAAAGGTCATGCTTACCATCTTTTGGGGCCAGCATGGAGTAGTGATGACGGCACTTACTATGCTTCACCGCTGCGTAAATTGCGAGAATCCATCAAACTCAAAAGGCGTGGCATGCTGACTAGAGGAGCCAGTCCATAACTTGCATATCGCCCAGACGGAAGCGCACTCTTGTGGCTGTGAAATTGTTCCGTAACCTCCTTATTCTCATAACCTGGCACAATTTGACTTTCTCCTCTTCTCCAATCATGAAGTTATTTTTGAAGGGAACACGTTTTCCAGATGATGAGAGACTGATTTCCAAGGTAGATTCATGGTTTTAGGCTTAACCCTGGATGGTGCCTATGTAAAGAAAGACTAATGACTGTTCCAAGTTTTGTCTGTCTATGCTTATTAGAAGTAGGTCAGGGAAAATCTTTAATGAACGCCCCTCGCATTTGTATATAATTAATAAATATATGTATATAGAAGTATATGTATATATATACATATATATATATATATATATATATATATATATATATATATATATATATATATATATATTTATATATACATGTATAATATTTATATACAGTACATATACATAAATATATATATATATATATATATATATATATAAGTAAATAAATATATATATATATATATTTATATATATACATATTAAATATATATATATGTATATATAATACAGTATATATATATATGTATATATATATATATATATATATATATATATATATATATATATATATGTTTATATGTATATATGCATATATATATATATAGATATATATAGATAGATATTTATATAAATACATACACTAAGAATATATATATTCATCTCTATATATATATATATGTATATATATATATATATATATATATATATATATATATATATACATACATACATACATACATAAACACACACTAAGAAAAATTATGTTCAAAAGACTAAAGATCCGCTCAGATGAGTTATTCATGTCTCTTCTTCAACCCTCGGTTGAATGAAGGGAAGGGGGGAAAATTTTTTTTTTTTTATTAATTTTTCTCTTTACTTATTGCAATCTTTTCCGATAACTGATGCTAATAAATAGAAAAAGGTGTCAGAGTTATGAAAATATGCAGTATCCTTTTGTAGGCAAATTTCCTCCAGATATGGAAACAAACATGATTATGATGAAATAAAAAAAAAAAAAACCAGCTAATCACATGGATAAAAGAGCAATCTATTGTAAACTGCACACTAGGCTGATCTGCTGAGCTCAGAGACCCATATAACAAAAGTTAAGGGACAATCTAAAAAAAAAAAAATAATATATTCCAGCAAGAAACTAAAAATA
>NC_090735.1:53568958-53576458 GCF_036898095.1 Palaemon carinicauda
AAGTTCCCTTTAACAGTAATACATTATTTCCACAGGATACAGCACTGTAACAAAAGCAGTCTGCCCACACCTAATTCATTTTGAAATGGAGTAAATAATTAGTAAATCTGACGATGTGGACAAGAGCGAACGGGTTTACATATAAATTTTCCTCGCGACCGAAGGAATAAGACCCAAAAGATAATATGAATCCTTATTATGAGAGACGATATCATAGGATAAATCAATTTTGTAATTTACCACCAGCTAGTAAAAAGTATCTTCCCTGCGAAGAAAAATACCGAAAGCAGATGATAAGAGACAAATTTTTCAACGGCGTCTCTCTGATACACCTGGTGACGTCAAACTTACCGGGACAGCATTCAAAAAGAGGATAGCTCACGACAATTTCTCTCAAGATCACATAGGGTAACCAACAATCCAAAATTAAATCTCATTGCAAGAGGAATATATATATATATATATATATATATATATATATATATATATATATATATATATATACACACACATATATATATACCAATTCCGTCGATAAAAGTGATTTCTATCGATATAATCAAATAGATATTTTATCAATATTATCCAAGGATCAAAGAGGCTACTTTTCCAATTTATTTCCACCATAAGTTTCGCAAAAAAAATAAACTTATGCCGTACATATTTCATTATTCATCAACACATACTATTTTTTCTTTCATAAGCGATCCATTGTCTTTCTCGAACAAAATGAATAAAATATATTCATAGGCAGTTAAACAAGAGACTAATCCCTTTGTTCTGGCACCTTAAGAGAAGAAAATATATATGGACAAATAAAAGGAAAAAGTGAAAGAGGAAAGAGGCCATACAAAATATATTCACTTGAAGGTGAGAATCCAGTTTGAAGTGAAAAACAGAAAGAGGAGAGTAAGTGCGTAGAGAAACATTTGCCTGAATTTTTTATTTTATTTCACACACTCATATATATATATATATATATATATATATACATATATATATATATATATATATATGTATATATATATATATATATATATATATATATATATATATATATATATATATATATATATATTCATCATCATCATCTCCTCCTACGCCTATTGACGCAAAGTGCCTCGGCTAGATTTCGCCAATCGTCTCTATCTTGAGCTTTTAATTTAATACTTCTCCATTCATCATCTGCTACTTCGCGCTCCATAGACCTCAGTCATGTAGGTTTGGGTCTTCTAGTGCCATCGGGAGACGGGCTGAATGTTTGGTTAACTAATCTCTCTTGGGGAGTACGAAGAGCATGCCCAAACCATCTCCATCAACCCCTCATCATGATCTCATCCACATATGGCACTCAAGTAATCTCTCTTATAGTTTCAGTTCTAATCCTGTCCTGCCATTTAACATACAAAATCCTTCTAGGGGCTTTGCTCTCAAATTTACTAAATCCATTGGGGATTGTTTCATTGTCATACCACGACTCATGTCCATAGAGTAACACCGATCTCACTAAACTGATATATAATCTGATTTTCATCCATAATTTCAGGCGATTTTATTTCCAATTTTTACCTATCCTAACCCTTGTTTGATTTGCTTTTTTTTTCAATACGTCACTAAACAAATTCTGAAGACCTGTATTCGAGATCATAGTTCTTGGATAATTACAGTAAATGATTCCACCTCATTAATCCTTTCTCCTTCCAATATTTCATCTTCCATTGCTTATATATACATATATATATATATATATATATATATATATATATATATATATATATATATATATATATATATATATATATATATATACATATATAATGCAAAGACGTTTAGTACCCTCATCTTTTTATTGTCTATCTGGTTTCTTTTGCAACACATAAATAACATTCCATGGTAATGTTATAAATGCATAAAAGAGACAAAATGGTACATAAGATCAAAATATTTGCTTTATATTATAAACTAAGAGAAGATTAAAAATGATATGAAATATTGTGTATTTTCTATATAATATTCCACGCACCGTTTTCATATTCAAAGGAAAAATATAAAACGGTATAATATCCCCATTTAAAATCTAATGTCTTCATATTCAACAGAAAATTTAAACCCACATTATCTTACGCATATATATTTTAAATAAAATGTAAAAAAAAAGTCTTCATTCCAAAAGGAAAATGTAGTCTGGGTTAAGTGTTATTTATATTTCATATCAAAAGAAACTCTGTTCATATGCAGAAGGATATGTAAAAAAAAACCCCTAAAATTATGCATATTCCATATCAGAATTCACTCCCATTCCTCTTATCTAAAACAAAATCTAAAATGGAGTATTATTTAATGCATACCCAATGCTAAAACCCACTCAAAGTCATCCTCACAAGAATGAAAAACATAAAGAGGCAAAACTGAAATATTGGAAAATGATGAAATAAGAAAAATGACAGGTGTAGTAGAGATTAAGGAAGAACGGTGGGGAGGGAGTGAGGAGGGCTTGGGAGAAAACCTTTAGGGGGAGAAGATTAAGAGAGAGGCACAGAATTAGATGGCGAGATAAGGTGATGGATGATATGGAGAGAAGAGCTTTGGTGGAAGAGGATTCCCTTGATAGAAGGCATTGGCTGTAACGCATCAGGCAACCGACCCTTTAATATAGGGTTAACGTTGGGGAAAGAAAAAGAAGATTAGCATCCAACACAGTAATCTATGCGGTGTCAACAACTCAAATGAAACGCCCAATTAACACACTGTTTGAAGCACCAAAAAGCACGTATGAGTCTCCCAGGCCATCAGGAGACGCGATGGAGGATGAGGTATAGAGTAGTCAAATGTTAATTAACCTGGCCAGACCGTTGGCAGAAGAATGAGAAACAATTTCCCTTTGTCAGTTATGTTTGGGTGAACGATAGAAAACTAATGTGAGGGAGGAATGTTCACCAAAATTTAGCATTTTCAAAAGACGAAGGTAAATTAGGGATCAGTCTTTTTCGGACACAAAGGTAAATTGAGATCGGTCTCTTCTAAAGACGAAGGTAAATTGAGACCAAATTGAGATCGGTCTCTTCTAGAGACGAAGGTAAATTGAGACCAGTCTTTTCTAGAGACAAAAGTAAATTGGGATCATTCTTTTCCAGACACGAAGGTAAATTGGGATCAGTCTCTTCCAGAGAGGAAGGTAAATTGGTATCAGTCTCTTACAGAGACGAAGGTAAATTAGGATCAGTCTTTTCCAGACACGAAGGTAAATTGGGATCAGTCTCTTCCAGAGAAGAAGGTAAATTGGTATCAGTCTCTTAGAGAGACGAAGTTAAATTAAGATCAGTCTTTTCTAGAAACAAAAGTAAATAGGGATGAGTATTTTCCAGACACAAAGGTAAATTGGGATCAGTCTCTTCCAGAGAGGAAGGTAAATTGGTATCAGTCTCTTACAAAGACGAAGGTTGATTTGGATCAGTCTTGACTGGAGACGAAAGTGAATTGGGATCAGTCTTTTCCAGACACGAAGGTAAATTGGGATCAGTCTCTTCCAGACAAGAAGGTAAATTTGTATCAGTCTCTGACAGAGACGAAGGTTAATTTGAATCAGTCTTTTCTAGAGACGAAAGTAAATTGGGATCAGTCTTTTCCAGACACGAAGGTAAATTGGGATTGGTCTCTTCCAGACGAAGGTAAATTGTGGATCAGTTTTTTCCAGACACGAAGGTAAATTGGGATCATTCTCTTCCAGAGACGAAGGTAAATTGGGATCAGTTATTTCCAGAGGAAGGTAAATTGAGAATCATATCTTTCCAGAGATGAAGATAACTGGGGATCAGTCTTTTCCAAAGATGAAGGTAAATTAGGATCAGTCTTTTTTTTCAGACACGGTAAATTGGGATCATTCTCTTCCAGAGACGAAGGTAAATTAGGATCAGTCTTTTCCAGGGACGAAGGTAAATTTGGATCCGTCTTTTCCACAGACGAAGGTAAATTGAGGATCTTGCTTGCTTGCTTACAGATTGGCTGGCCATTGCGGCTAAGCACCGGATCTTGTAACACTGCAGCCCGTAGGTGATGGCTTGTTTTTGGTTAATAGGTGATACAGGTTTAAGGGATAAAGGACACAAGCCACTTTTATTTGTAGGTAATTGGGGATAAAGGGATGAAGAATAACAGCAACTTTTATTCATTTGTCAAATCCTTTTCATTTTCTATTTTTGGAGGCACCCCTGTCTATTTTTAGATCCACGAAAATGAAGATGACTGAGGGGAGGAGGGCATCGGCCCCTAAGAACCATCTGGTTCCCGTCGTTCCAGTTGGATTGAAAGAGGTATAGCAGCAAGTCCCGGTAAGTAGAAGAGCTCGGGAAGGAAATAGAAAATATTTAGTTAGTGTCGTTGGAAAAGGAGTGAGAAAACTTCTTTAGGAGTTAAAGCTCAAATTTTTAAGGTGAACGATAGACTACTGTAGAGTTTCAGCGTGAGTGGTAGAAAGATGAAAAGGAAATTTGCTTTGGATAATGATGCATAGTAGAGAAAGGGTGGAATAAACATTCCTTGTACCTTTTCCTCTCTCATAGGTTAGAGGGAAAGAAGAAAAAAGTGACTATGAAACTGAGCTGTCTCGAATTCAAAAGCCCAAGCAAATAGGTCAAGTTTACGAAAAGTTAAAAAACGTCTCTTTGCTACGAATCTCATGGAATTTGGTGTGATGATTGGCCATCATACAAGGACAATTAGAATAGATTTTAAAATTGATTAGGTCGAAAGTCAAGGTCAAGGTCACGAAAAGCTCAAAAAACGTTTTTTTTTCTATATCGTGGTAAATTTCTATCCGATTTGTATGAAATTAACGTCATAGTTTGCATAATTTCATTGTTTATCTTGTGATATACATAATCAAGGTCAAGGTCATGAAAAGGTCATAAACGTCTTTTGTTCTATATGGTGGTAAATTTGTATCCGATGTGCATGAAACTATTGACAAAATGCGCATAATTAAATTCCCTATCTTGAGATATACAGATATAGTTAGGTTATTATCCTTGTTAACGATTGGAGTTCAAAGGTCAGTGAGTCAATGAACTTTAAAAAATTGCAGTTACATCATTACACGACCATTATTATCCGATATGTTTGCATAAAAAATGTGGCGTTGGTTAAGGTATGCGCTCTACCGAGTGCCCATTCTAGTTTTATTTCATATCGTCATGACCATAGTCATGACAACGCCAGTAAACAGAAATCAATTGACCACTAGAAATATTGCAAACCTCACATTTGTAACTGTTGATCCAGCTACACAATAAAATGCTGCATAAAATGCATTACAAATCAACCTTATTTGGTTTTCGAAGAGACGATACAATGGAAGTAAATACACAAGGTACTGACAATTCTATTGTTCTTGAAAGAACATATCCTGATCTAATTTGCTTCGTGATGGGAGTACCTTGTTCCCCGAGTAACAGTGACGTATATATAACAACATACATAGGTACAGTTGGACACAGGAGTCCCTGGCACACCTCCATCGGATCTAGTGAACCCTGTCATAACCTTACTTCGCGGCGAGTAACCAAACAGATAGTGTAGGGAAAGATGGCAAAGGTGGTAGGAGGAGCAAACCAAAGGAAATCGTCATGCAGTATGGGTGAGGCTGGGTGCACTTCCTCAGAAGCAAAATATTCAACGCTTTTGTAAGACGAAGCTTTAAGTAAAAAAAAAAAAAAAAATACCTCAAATACCTTTGGTCTCATTTTTCTTGGCAGCTACTTTGATGTATCAGAATGCTAAAATTAACCCTAAGGAGCCAAAGGAGCCAAACGTAGGGAATCTATTTTAGTAAATAACAGCTTGATGCTCCGGATTTGAAAAAGCCAGGAGGGAGGACGCCATAAAGGTTAATACCCAATCAAAGCAAAGAGCGAGAAAAAAGGGGATGAACGTTTTGGAGGCTGAATTCCATCAGTACTATATCAGATGCATTCATCTGCATCGCCGAATACCTTTTACAGGATGCAAGCTGAATTTGCATTTGATGGGCAAAATCTCACAAATTGCTCTCTCTCTCTCTCTCTCTCTCTCTCTCTCTCTCTCTCTCTCTCTCTCTCTCTCTCTCTCTCTCTCTCTCTCCAACCATTTCGCGCAACATATAAACTGTAGTCCTTTTGTATATATCTATTTGATAGCTCAATTACTTTTGTGCCACCTCTTTATTTTCCGTTAGATTTTTTTTTTCGCATTTCCCTCGCTGGCATTCTAATGTGATGAAATCAATTTTGAAATATTTACTTTTATACACAGACAAACAAACTAACGCTCACACATTTACACACACACACACACACACACACACACACATATATATATATATATATATATATATATATATATATATATATACATATATATATATATATACATATTTATATATAAAGGGTTTGTGTGTAAGTACATTCAAATATAGATACATACACGTTTGTGGGTATGAGTGAGAGAGAGAGAGAGAGAGAGAGAGAGAGAGAGAGAGAGAGAGAGAGAGAGAGAGAGAGAGAGAGAGAAAGTTAACATAGGGGGAAGGATGGATCAATATTATTACATGACTTGATCACCAGGAAAGAATGCAAGTCGATGAAAAGGCATATTCTGGTAGTTTGGGAGCGTTACGGAGAAGGAGGAAGCAGGATACTTAACCATGCTAATTATAGGATGTAGAATAAGATTAGGAAAAAAAACTAATTCTATATATGAAAGAAACGCATAATAATAGCAAGATAGATGTGAGCGGCGCAATGTATAAGTAGGAGGTCGACGTGCTTCTGGAGAGTCAACTATGCAGATGTAATGTGTAAGTTGTTGGGAATTGAGTGTACGCTTCTTTATGGTAGTAAAATAGCTATATAAAGGTTTTCTCTATGTAAAGTGTTTCTATTAGAGATATGAACAATGTACTTTCTTTAATAATATTTATTTGCCTATTCTAAACGGTTTTTTTTTCCAGAGAGAAAAATCTAGTATATTTTATTAGCAAAAGACTTTTCATACAAAAGCGAAAAGTTCAAAATGAAAATTGAATCTACACTTAGTTATTAAGGACGCATTTGAGTTCTTCCTTCATGACGTTCAAAATGAAAACTGAATATAATCTTAGTTACTAAGGTCACATTTAATTTTTTCCTTCATAAAGCAATACGATGCATATGTGTTCTGGACCAGGATTATTAGAAGAGTAAGAGGAAGACCAAGGTTTGAGTGGATGGATGGAGTGATGAAAGCTCTGGGTGATAGAAGGATAGATGTGAGAGAGGCAAGAGTGCGTGCTAGGAGTAGAAATGAATGGCGAGCGATTGTAACGCAGTTACGGTAGGCCCTGCTGCTTCCTCCGGCCGCCTTAGTGACCGCTGAGGTAGCAGCAGTAGGGGATTCAGCATATGAAACTTCATTTGTGGTGGATAACGGGGGAGAGTAAGCTGTGGCACCGTAGCAGTACTAACCAAACTCTGCTGAACACCTCATCAG
>NC_090735.1:53581458-53591458 GCF_036898095.1 Palaemon carinicauda
ACAAATACTCCCCTAAAAGATCTTGTCACTGTCAACCCCATACGGACTGCAACATTCTGTGTAAATCCAGCAATACCCTTTTGGCTGGATGCGGCATCCCTATTCACAGCTTGCTGTAAGGTAATAGCAAATGCACTTCTGGAAAAGGTATTCCTAGTTCTCCGCACAGAGAGTGCACCTGCTTCAAAACTTTGCTTGATTCCGGGATGTGTCATTTCCATATTGAGCAGATTGAGGTGATACAATGACATCCAACGGGCATAGCTTGGCTTGTGAGTTGCAAAGAATATAGGAATCATTGAGCCTAAAGCATAGATGTAGAGGTCTAGGTCATATGTCCTGCTGGCCCTGTCAAAAAGCATGAATATGTGAACGAGATCAATGTAGAGAAACCAGAACCTAGCAGTAGAGCCATGATGACCCTGACAAGTCTGATAACAGAATTTACCATATCTTTCCAACAAATTACAAATTATAGCGGACTCCAATAATGTCAAAAGTGATTGGGGTGATGGGTCTGCAGAAAATGAATTCAGCAACACCATGCATTCATCTGGTATTCCACCTTCTACCAAAAATTGCTTAGAATGCAGAATCTGCAAGGCAAGTGCAAACAGTGGATGAATACGCTTGCATCTGTTAAAATGTTTTCACCAATGAACCCTCGTACTGAGCCATGAGCCAACACATCAGCCAAGCTAAGAACCTCGGTACAACCAGACGATTCAACAATATAACCTAACGCGTTGAAATAGGCCATGGAAATATGAAATGCACCAAAACAAACGAAGATATTGTCAAAGAGAGAGGATTCTTGTGCTTGGTTCTGGAGTGCAGGTTTTGCGATAACAAGGTCACATGTCACTATAGCATATGCCTCACTGCACTCACTTGCAACCTTTTGAGACCTGACCAAAGTTTCTTTAACTACATCCAATCTTCTTGGTGGCAGTTCAATATTTTCCATATACCAATTCTACTGCAAAGGGAGTCTGTCCTCTGGGACTAAGAAATTCCAGCCTGCCACAGAGGGGTGCTGGACATCAGGCAGTAGCACATTAACCAGATAATATTAATTTTCTTTGCTATCTCCAGGCTGGAATGTGGATCTTGTGAATATTTTCAAATTTGAACCTCGACAGTAATGGCTTTCTTTTATATGGCATGATTTGTCGCTGAGGCGCATCAAATATTCGTCGTCTTTTCACAGGTACTCGGTCAGTAGTTGCATCAGTATTCGTGGTCCCTTCAGTCTCAGCACCTTGCATCACACCTGCAGCAGGCCTATTCTGGTAGCATATCACAATGGTGTCATGATGAGTGTCTTTGCCAGATAGGGTTTCTGTCAGCTCGTCATAATTATCCCAAGCAAGACCTGTGGAGAGACCAACTTGAGGTAAAAGCATATCAGGTAAAAGCATATCAGGTAAAAGCTGCCCTTCTGCTGTGATTTTTGACGCTATATCCGTCTCAATTGATTCAGCTGTGTGATAACATACCGCATGACCCTAGTGATTAGGAATTTCCACAGCTCTGCAACTACCTGTGAGGCTTTTCATTCCGACTCCCAGACAAAGATGCTTGGATGGTTTTACTCATCCCTGGCTGGTACAGTAAATAACATCCTGGGATAGTGAGACTACCCTTAGCTTTACTTATTCACTAGGCTTATCTTTATTCTGCAAGACACAGAGAAATGTGGTAAAAACCAAATGAAGAAGGTCTGGAATTTCTACTTGCCCTTTCTTAAAATCCTCAAGTGACAAGGACACAGGCAATTTAGGTGTACACTTACAAATTTCAAGGATGTTAAAACGCAATGTAGAGGCTGTTTTTATAATATTTTAAAGACAAAACAGGTACACACACAGAGTCAATAAAACAAATCTCAGTAATATAGGTGAACCATCTATCAACTAAATTTGAAACGGTTTGAGGAGTAAATTTCACAGGAACCGTTTAATAATGACTTTTGTCATATCAGTCATATTGCTGGAATAGATCCCATATTCTTCAAAAAACTTTATTTATGTCTCTTCTTTATATTCTATTCATATTTAGTAAACCCTGGGCAAATTTTGATGTCTTATTTAGCCAAAATACAGCTAAAACCCAAAACCAGCATTGCAAAAGGCTGACCTTGACCTTTTGACCCTTGGTGACCCCCAATAATCATTTAATTGATGTTGTTTGATATGAAATAAATCTGCATATCAATAGCATCATTTTGGTATATAGTTCTTTATTCTAGACCCAGGATGAAAGGAGCTGCAGCCAATTTACTTTCACCAACCCCCATATTTTGCCAAAAAATTAAAAGTCCGTTTTCGGGCAAAAGGAGTTAATAAAATCCACACCCACCCTTGCCCAACTTAAAGATACCCATTTTTGGATGTCCCATGGTAGACCCTTTCCAAAAATGCCCACTAGAATTTTGGTCATCTCCGGTAAATAAATGGCTGCTAGCTCTTGGACTAATAGGTCTTACGGAAACAAATATCACAAGGAAAACAGGGGAGAGAAAGCGCGGGAAAATAGCCAGCCGTTTTCCTCGCTCATTTTCGGCGGAAAAGAATTCCCAAAGGAAAAACAAGGAATCCGGGAAAGGAAAAGTTTTCGCATTCCCAAAGGAAGAGATGTCAGCCTGATTTGTTCTTGAAGATGGACAATGCTTCTGCTTTGGGCAGGAAATTAGGAAACTTTCATAACTTTATTAGGGTGTCTGTGTATTTCTTTAAGCTATGCGGCCGAACATAATATGGTGTGCACAGCTATTTTGCATAATTTGTTTGAGAAAAAACATAATAAATCAAAAGAGAAAAACGGAAGTATACACTCTGTATTCTTCTTTAGAGATTCATTCGAAGACCAATTTCTCAAATATCTAAACAAGAGCACCTGCATATGTATATATTAATCTATTTGTGAAGTAAAGTTTTAAAACTAAACCATCACTCACTGTACAGTAGTTCCAAGGGATGCAGGGCATGAGATAAGTGGGCCTTTTTGTGCAGTTTTGTTGGCTGATTTTCACTTGAGTAAACAATCCAGTAATTGCTTTATAACAAATGTAATTTGAAAACTAGAATACAAATGCTACATTTCACACACACACCAACACACACATATACACCTCTATATATATATATATATATATATATATATATATATATATATATATATATATATATATATATGTGTGTGTAGCCTATGTATATATGAATGTTTGTGTGTGTGCGCGCATCTGTGTTATGCACATTTTCGTGGTCGAGAGTATCCAAATTAAATAAATACGCAACAAAATTGAGAAACTTTAACATCTAAATTGTCGAAATTGGAATAAGTAAATTGTGAGATGCAAACGAAATCTTGGATAAAAATAAAGGTGCTGTTATATCAACAAAGAAAATTAATATAAAAAATTAAAACAATAAAAATAAACAAGAGAGAATTCCTTAAAATAATTAATCGGCCAAACACCACATCCCACCGAATAACTTGAAATCCACCAGTCGTGTTAGAATCCTCATATTCATTCTTTATCATTTCAGTTTGGAAGCATAACTACCGATCCTATGATTATGATGAGTTCACATTTCCATGAGAAAAGGCGCTGGTGGAAATAGCTTCAATTACCTTCCGTAAATCAGACTGTCATCATTACCAGCCCTTCATATGTTAATGAGATCAGATCTCAATTTCACTCTGAGGATAATATTACCGAATAAAGTCTAGACACAGGATCGGGCGTCCTCCATATTTGTAGAAAATTTCTTTCATGTGCTGTAAGACAGAAGCAGATTCGTGGAGAGAGAGAGAGAGAGAGAGAGAGAGAGAGAGAGAGAGAGAGAGAGAGAGAGAGAGAGAGAGAGAGAGAGAGAGATTGCAAAATGACTTTATGCCTCCTTGCTAGTACAGTGGTAACGTGTTCGCCAAACATTCACATGGCAGCAGATCGATCCCAGCCCAGGACCGTGAGTTCAAGCTATTTACTGGGGAGGATATTGCTGTGGTTGGGCTGACGTTCTGGTGACATCTATTCTGATGATAACAGAACTGAAACCAGACACCTTAACTTTATTATGAGACCAACGGGGTTCTTTTTATCCTTCAAAAACAAATCGAAAAGTTGTTTGAGGTGGCTTGAGTGCTGATCATATGTATATATGGTCAGTCTCTCTGGTACATCGTCCGGTCCCTTGCCTCTGCCATTCATAAGCGACATTTAAACCTTAGCGACTTTTAAAGGAAGTGACTGAATATTCAATATATATTCAACATTATCTAAATAACATTTCCTTATAATAAATGTTTTTCATGTTCACCACTTTCTGACTTTTTCTTCAGGAACTTTTCACGTCTTAAAAAACAATAAAATGTATTAAAAATGGAACCTTAATATTGAAATAATCACAGAATGCATACGAACAGCAACCCAGAAAATATCCAAAACAGAATAAAAAATTATATTGTTGGTAAACTAAAAGACTATTTCTAATCCCAAAGGTGGCAATAGCAAATAAAAAATATATATATTTTCTTTAAAATGGTACAGAAGATTATTGTAGCAAAACGGAAGCAAAGGGTATTCATAGCAAAATCAAAGTCACGGATGAGGTTCATAGGTAAATGAAAAGTATTTTTATGATGTTTAGACATAAGTATTTATCACATTTAGAAATCTATGATAATCTAAAGCACATGATACAGCAGAATGAGACGCATAAATTTTTGTTTATTGCAGAAACGATGTTTCCAATGTAAATGCTTTTCATATTAGAATTTCAGACGTAATACACATACAAACATATATATATATATACATACATACATTACATATATATATATATATATATATAAATATATAAATATAGATATACATACATATATATATACATTACATATATACATTACATATATACATATATATATATATATATATATATATATATATATATATATATATATATATATATATGCGTGTGTGGTGCATATTCGAATGTACAATTTATAATCAAAGTCTTTAAGTCATCCAAAAAGAACACTTGCATGGCAGATCTCCTAGTACACACACACACACACACACACACACACACACACACACATATATATATATATATATATATATGTATATATATATATATATAAATATATATATATATATATATATATATATATATATATATATATATATATATATGTATATATATATATATATATATATATATATATATATATATATAATTCAAGGGGTATTAGTTTGTTGAGTGTAGTTGGAAAAGTGTATGGTAGAGTACTGATTAATAGGATTAAGGATAAAACAGAGAATGCAATCTTAGAAGTACAGGGTGGTTTTAGAAGAGGTAGGGGTTGTATGAATCAGATTTTTACAGTTAGGCAGATATGCAAGAAATATTTAGCAAAAGGTAAGGAGGTGTATGTTGCGTTTATGGATCTGGAGAAAGCGTATGATTGAGTTGATAGGGAAGCAATGCAGAATGTGATGAGATTATATGGAGATGATGGAAGGTTGTTGCAAGCAGTGAAAAGTTTCTACAAAGGTACTAAAGCATGTGTTAGGATAGGAAATGAAGTGAGCGATTGGTAGTGAGAGTGGGGCTGAGACAGGGATGTGTGATGTCGCCGTGGTTGTTTAACTTGTATGTTGATGGAGTGGTAAGAGAGGTGAATGCTCGAGCACTTGGATGAGGACTGAAACTGGTAGACGAGAATGACCATGAATGGGAGGTAAATCAGTTGTTGTTTGCGGATGATACTTTACTGGTTGCAGACGCGGACGACAAGATTGGCCGATTAGTGACAGAATTTGGAAGGGTGTGTGAGAGAAGGAAGTTGAGAGTTAATGTGGGTAAGAGTAAGGTTATGAGATGTACGAGAAGGGAAGGTGGTGCAAGGTTGAATGTCATGTTGAATGGAGAGTTACTTGAGGAGGTGGATCAGTTTAAGTACTTGGGGTCTGTTGTTGCAGCAAATGGTGGAGTGGAAGCAGATGTACGTCAGAGAGTGAATGAAGGATGCAAAGTGTTGGGGGCAGTTAAGGGAGTATTAAAAAATAGAGGGATGGGAATGAATGTAAAGAGAGTTCTGTATGAGAGAGTGATAGTACTAACTGTGATGTACGGATCGGAGGTGTGGGGGATGAAAGTGACGGAGAGACAGAAATTGAATGTGTTTGAGATAAAGTGTCTAAGGAGTATGGCTAGTGTATCTCGAGTAGATAGGATTAGGAACGAAGTAGTGAGGGTGAGAACGGGTGTAAGAAATGAGTTAGCAGCTAGAGTGGATATGAATGTGTTGAGAAAGTGATTATACCAACTGTGACGTATGGATCTGAGTTGTGGGGGATGAAAGTGACGGAGAGACAGAAATTGAATGTGTTTGAGATGAAGTGTCTAAGGAGTGTGGCTGGTGTATCTCGAGTAGATAGGGTTAGGAACGAAGTAGTGAGGGTGAGAACAGGTGTAAGAAATGAGTTAGCAGCTAGAGTGGATATGAATGTGTTGAGGTGGTTTGGCCATGTTGAAAGAATGGAAAATGGCTGTCTGCTAAAGAAGGAGATGAATGCAAGAGTTGATGGGAGAAGTACAAGAGGAAGGCCAAGGTTTGGGTGGATGGATGGAGTGAAGGAAGCTTTGGGCGATAGGAGGATAGATGTGAGAGAGGCAAGAGAGCGTGCTAGAAACAGGAATGGATGGCGAGCGACTGTGATGCGGTTCCGGTAGGCCCTGCTTCTTCCTCCGATGCCTTGGATGATCGCGGAGGTAGCAGCACTAGGGGATTCAGCGTTATGAAGCTTCATCTGTGGTGAATGACTGGGGAGGGTGGGCTGCGGTACCCTAGCAGTACCAGCCGAACTCGGCTGAGTCCCTTGTCACTCTGGTAGGAACGTAGAGAGGAGAGGTCCCCTTTTTTGTTTAATTTGTTTGATGTCAGCTAACCCCAAAAATTGGGGGAAGTGCCTTGGTATATGTATATATATATATATATATATATATATATATATATATATACTGTATATACATATATATATATATATATATATATATATATATATATATATATATATATACATACACACGCATACATTAATGAGTATATTTGAATATATAATCCAATTCCTTCGACAAAACACAAAATCATGACAATTCTTTAGTGAGAAATAAACCTTGGACATATACATTTTTGAACATGAAATCATAACTAAAACTGTCAGTAGGCCAGAGGAAGAATATCTTATAGCATTCATAAAATATGCTTTGAATATTTCAGGTTTTTCCTGGCATAGGAATTTTATACGCCTTGGGAGCACACTCACTCTCACGTTTTTTTTTTCCTATTCCTTTTCTCTTGTATACTATCCCTTTCCCAGCATTTTTCTTAGGCTTCTATTTTTCTTTTGTTGTAAACGTTTTTACTCGTGCATAGGTAAATAAATAGAAGGGCTGAAAATGAAATGATATGTTTGCAATGTTCCTAAACATCTGAATTGGCTCATGGAATTAAAATAAAGGATAAATTTCAAATGTTTCAAAATAGTTTAAATTAATGGGTAGACATAACTAAAATAACTGCAGTGATGTGATAAATCTAAATTGAATAATTCAAAGCGGGACTTTAAATATTCATAAAGATGCGAGGGACAGTTAGTAAGGGAATTTGTCATCGATGTTATAGAAAAAAAATAATTCAACTTTACTTTAGTGATGTCAGAGTACTCATGAACGCTTAATGGTGAAATAGTCAATAACAAATAGACGAAGTGTGATAAATAAATAAACCACACTAAACTGATATATAACTTATAATAAAAAAATAGCCCTTAATGGTTTGATGAACTTATTGCAGCCATCAACCAATTCCTTCCAATTCATCAGGTATGGAAACTAATGAATCTTTCATTTTTTTTTCAATTAAATTCTACTTTCTCAATCCATACATTTCTTTCATGCCTCTTTCAATATCATAATCTTCTGCCTTGCATTTATTCTAATTGCTTTTCATCACTGAATGCTCTTATGAATTAAAGCTTTGATTCTAAATCTAAACTCCGATTAAATGTTATATACTTCCAAGGCCAATATATTGGCCTTGTATACTTCCAGCGCAAATACAGAAAGACAGACTGGCACACATTCATGCATTTATCTCTCTTTATATACAGCGTATATATATATATATATATATATATATATATATATATATATATATATATATATATATACTGTATATATACATATATATGTACACACACATATATATATGTATATATATAATATATACTGTATATTATTCACATATATATATACACACATATATATATATATATATATATATATATATATATATATATATATATATACACACACATATATATATATATATATATATATATATATAATTTATATTTGAATACATATAAATATACATATATAAATACAGTTCCATAAGCATACATATATAATTATATAATGTATATATATAAATAAATAAATGTGTGTGTATATATATATATATATATATATATATATATATATATATATATATGTGTGTGTGTGTGTGTGTGTGTATATTATACGATTATGTCTCTCGGATTTGGCCACCAAAAATATATCATACTATAGCTCGTGACTAGGAACCAAACATATAATATTATATATACTACTTCTGGCAAGTTAATCAACCTCTCGAATTCCAATCACACTTGCTTGCTTTTACATTAAAACTGTTACACTTTAAAATATTAATACACGAATTCCGAGACAGTTAAATAGCTCCCATACAGCAATATATAAAACACTGAATATCAAGAGATCTCTTAAGTACACTCAAAACCGAACTTGGTAATTATTATAAAGCCGTATTTATGACTTACTACGGCTCTTAACAGGATACGAGCGGAATCTGATTCTAAACACTGGTGATTGGAATTATACACTCTTTACAAAAATAAATATATTCTATATAAATTACAACACATTGAAAAGAATTTACATAAAAACAAAATGAATAATTTAAAAAAATTAAGACTGAACAAAACTTAAATTAAGACGAAAATGTTATGATCTGAAAATTATATACAGCATTCACTTTACATTCAATGTTAAATCTGAGTAAACCTTAAACTAAGAGAAAAAAATACTGCAAAGAAAATTGTACAAATGCTTGAAATTAAGTCTGAATAATACAATATTCAAGTTTGACTCTTAACGAATATTAGATAACCAGATCACAATAAAATCACCTAACCTTCCTACAATGCCAATTACAAAAACTTTACACAATGACAACACTCACCCTAACACAATAAATTCAAAAGCCCCGTTTCAACTTGCGTATCTTTTTGACACACGATTTGCTTTGGGGCACAGAGTCACTTAGGAGAGGACACCCTATATGTACTGAACACTTTTAAAACAATACTCTGAGCTGTGTGCGAGAGCGAGAGACGGGATGTTGTCTATCTTAAGTCTGCAATTCTCTATCTCTATCTATGTTGCCTTTTTATATGAAATTCAGCTACTTCCAGAAACTTCCTGGACTGAGGTCTGGATGCGTGTGGGGCTAAGCAATGCGTCAGAGTTGTCAAGTATTACTCTTTCAAATGCTCCTCACAGACGGCTCTCTCAGTCAGCTAGCTCTGACCATCCTTTGCCCCACCCCCCACCCCCCAAAAAAGATAACATCCTATCACTAGTTCCTTCGCAAAATTTCCAAAGCACTTGTTACTGCGCAGTCTCTCTCAAACAAGTCGCAATACCTTATGAATAAAAAGAAAAAACCTTACATAAGCCCTTGTTATGTATTGCACGAATCCCACAACACTCTCAAATAAATTACATAAGACTTTCATAACAAATATACGTGAAATAAAAAGTTAATTCTTAAAAAAAGTAAATCATTAATAAACTAATGTATTTACTCTACACTAGACCAGCTTCGTAAGAATATATATATATATATATATATATATATATATATA
>NC_090735.1:53593958-53606458 GCF_036898095.1 Palaemon carinicauda
TTTCCCTATCTGTCCTAAGCGAGCCTAAAAATATCCTATAGAGAAATTCACAAGTAAAGAATGGAATACATTTTATCCATAATAAAACTGTGAGGGAAGTCGTTCTGATAGCGTAGCAATTCAAGTTATATGAATTGCTAATATAATAATAAAATACGGCGTGAACTTCATAATATGTTAGGCAGTGAGACAATTTGATAACATAAAAACAGACAACTGTTTAAATTATCTTTTGAAAGAGTATTTTCCGTATCGAAATACCTATTTTCTTCCACTAGCGCAATTAGCTACTATGGAAAGGGGTTAACTAAAGCACATTAATTGTTAAGAGACTACTTTAGTTATGGTAAACAGCTCTTCTAGGAGAAGGACACTCCGAAATCAAACCATTGTTCTCTAGTCTTGGGTATTGCCATAGCCTCTGAACCATGGTCTTCCACTGTCTTGGGATAGAGTTCGTTTGCTTGAGGGTACACTTGGGCATACCAATCTATCTTATCTCTCTTCCTCTTGCTTTTATTTAGGTTTTTAGTTTATGTATGAAAGATGTATTTTGATGTTGTTACCGTTCTTAAAATATTCTATTTCAATAGTTCATTAATTCTCTTGTAGTTCATTAATTTCCTTATTTCCTTTCCTAACTGGGCTATTTTTCCTTATTGGAGCCCTCGGCCTTATAGCATCCTGAATTTTCAACTAAGGTTGTAATTTAGCTACTACTACTACTACTAATACTACTACTACTACTACTACTCCTAATAATAATAATAATAATAATAATAATAATAATAATAATAAGGATAATCATAATAACAATAGTAATAATAAGAGTATTCCTAGTATTAAAATATCCATTTTTCCACTAGGGCAATTAGCTATCGTAAAAAAATTAAAAAAATATATAAACAAACAAGAGCTAAGATATACTCAAATGGTCATACCATAATATATATTCATATTTTACCTTGTATTTTAATTTTCAATATGGTGGATATATACATAATATATACATACATACATACACACACACACACACACATATATATATATATATATATATATATATATAAACATATATATATATATATATATATATATATATATATATATACACCCATACACAAAAATATATATACACACATATATATATATATATATATATATATATATATATATATATATATATATTGGATAGAGAGAAAGCAATATTAATTAATTACCTTATATTGTATTTCAATGTTTTTTCCTGGATTTACAACGTATACTGATGAGAGATTGTTCCAGAAGCTTAATAAATTAAAAGGCAATTGAGGTTTCAGTGATATTCAATTACAGTCAAGGTACGAAACCAAGGTTTCAAAGTCTCTCCCAATAAATGAAAGTTGAAATGAAATATTAAATTTGAATGAGAAATAAAAATAAACACAGAATACAAATTTAACCCTTTCCCAAACATATTCAATGGTTTACAGAAATCGCACAATAATAATAATAATAATAATAATAATAATAATAATAATAATAATTCTGTAGGGTACAAAAACCCATATTACGTACCCTTTTATCAGTAATTGTAAAATACATAGATAATGTAAAGCTAATGTGAATAGTGACATCACCATTGTCTACCTGCCTCTGGACCTTTGATTTTTTTTATCCATAAATACTGTATATGGTGTATGTCAGCAAGTGTCTAATCGTTCTGAAGCTGTTATTTCCACTTCCTCTCTCTCTCTCTCTCTCTCTCTCTCTCTCTCTCTCTCTCTCTCTCTCTCTCTCTCTAACCGAAGCTTTAAAGCTCGCTCATTAATGGCAGACGCATGGGACAGTGACAATGCTTTAGCAGTGTGACGGGCCGAGTAAGGAGTTGTGAACTCAAAGGCCGATTGGAAACGACTGAGTTGTTTATTAAGGAACACTCTTCTTTATATACAAAACCTCAAGGCAACAGGACATGACCTGTTCGAGAGACAGACAATGTTCAGAGCAAAACAGCAGACATGAATTTTCATGTTCGTTTGAGTGCGAGGGAAGAGCGAAGATACAAGCATATTATATACAAAAGGAATTATGTACAATTGTGTGACACACGGTTGGTACATGGCTCCCCCTCTAAAAATGACATACTGAACATGTTAAATAGGTGCCCTGAATCTGGAGAGGTAGTAGTAACAACTGCGCCGATTAGCAGCAGTGAGTGGCTGTAGGAGTCGTTGGTTGGGGTGCGAGCAAGTGGTGGATGATGGTTGGCTGTGTTGCCGCTCCGGCTCGTCACGGGGTAGGCGAGTGTGTCCTACGACATTCATAGGCGTGTGTGTCCTACGGCATTCATAGGCGTGTCCTACGGCATTCATAGGCGAGTGTGTCCTACGGCATTCATAGGCGTGTGTGTCCTACGGCATTCATAGGCGTGTCCTACGGCATTCATAGGCCTACGGCGTTCATAGGCGTGTATGTCCTATTCGTCACGAGTGGAGGCGTTGATGGAGGTTTGAAAGTCATGAAGTGGGTTCACATCATGAGGAGAGCCGTCTGCGGCAGGTTGCAGGCGAGTGATACTGGTCATTTTCCCGAGGGTGAGCGAAGCCCTTTGGTCCCCCAACGGTTGTTGAGAGAGCTGAAAAGGCGTTGCTATACGGGCGGCTGGCGACGGCGAGTACTGCTGCAGAAGGTATGCGTTGACGGCGTCATAGTAACGGTGAGAGGTGTAGGGGGGATGGGGAGGCGGGAGGAGCGAGTCACTCCGGGGTCACCAATGTGACGGGCCGAGTAAGGAGTTGTGAACTCAAAGGCCGATTGGAAACGACTGAGTTGTTTATTAAGGAACACTCTTCTTTATATACAAAACCTCAAGGCAACAGGACATGACCTGTTCGAGAGACAGACAATGTTCAGAGCAAAACAGCAGACATGAATTTTCATGTTCGTTTGAGTGCGAGGGAAGAGCGAAGATACAAGCATATTATATACAAAAGGAATTATGTACAATTGTGTGACACACGGTTGGTACAGCAGCTTAGAAGGACAATGCACTACAGACTGACCATTTATACATGTAGTCAGCGCCCAGACCACTTTTCCACCCAAGCTAGGACCAGGCAAAGGCTGCTGATGAAACAACAGGTACACATACAGGCTCCCCCAAAACCTTTCCACCCATCCTTAGCCTACATGGAATGGTGAGGTTGTCGACACTACAATAGGCCGTTGAGCTTGAGCGGGTCTCCAACTCCAGTTAAATAGATAAGACAGCACGGCCTTGAAACTATTTCTTTTAGACAAATGGTTCATTACTGGATGCATCCTAATGCTTCTTTGTTTTGTTTTTTTGTGTCTTTTACATGAAGGTTTTGACGTAATTCGATGTCAGCAAAAGAAAAATTCTAAATTCATACTTAAACTGATATTGTTGCGAAAAACCTCAACAGTGTTGAAAAGTAAAATTCGTAAAATGCCTACTGCAGTCTATCTGCCTTCTCTTTTAATTAGTATTAAGAAAAAATTGCATCATTCATTATCTATTTAATTAAATCATTTTGAAATATATGGCATTTTTCTTCTGAATATATTATAGTGCAACCTAAGTAAGATTAAAATTCAACTCTTCTGTATATATTATAATTCAATCTACATAAGTTTAGAATTAAATTAAAATAGGTTCGTAATTTATTTTGGCTTATTTTGTTTACCTTTTTGTAGTTTGGAATATACTCATCAATGACAGAGCCAAGGAACAGTGACATTGCCCTAGCAAGAAGGACAATTCCCAAGAGACTGACCATATTACATATGATCAGCGCCCAGGCCCCATCTCTATCCAAGCTAAGACCATGGAGGGCTATGCAATGGCTGCTGATGACCAGCAGACCTATAGGCTCTCCCAGACCCCCAACCTTAGCTGACGGTGACGTTACAGCGACCAAAGGAACTAACGAGTTTAAGCGGGACTCGATCACCAGCCAGGGCCACCTCGATCCTATCTTGAAATCTTACAAGTTTCATGTGGCATTTCTGTTTTCTCCTTTACGAAGCACGCTAAAGCAAATAAATCCCGATCATATACACACACACACACACACCAATTTCCTTCGACCCAAGGGGGAAAGGTAGGCAAAAGTTCGCAAACTTTAACGACGAGAATAAGAAACAAAATTTGGATAAAAAAAAGGAAAAAAATGATCCGTTGAAAAGACCAACCTTACGCCGTTCGTTCTTCTCCAAAAATCACCTTATGAAAAATGTCTCAACTTTCATTCAGCCCTGATTCGATTTAGCAAGAGTCGGAGTACCAAATGGGCGGGAAAAGGGGACGACGCCCCCTGGTGATAATGAAGTAATATCTTATTTAATACATTTAAGACTCCTTTTATAGCTAATCGACTGGGATTTGCTGAAGTTTACTCTCCCGTTTCATATTTTTTTTTCTTTCTCTCTTTCCTTTCGTTTTTAAATTATTCTTAGTTTTGCATTCTTTACTATATAAAACTCAAAACGGCAAATCGAGGCTGCGAGGGAAGTTTACCTGTATTTTATCTTTTCTATTTTTCTCTCTTCATTCTCTAATAGCTTCGTTCGTTTTTTTTTTTTTTTGTCTCTTTCTCGTTAGTCAACTTTTATAATGAAATATTTTTCCGTAAAACATGACTCAGGGATTCTGCAGATGCTCTTTCATATTTTATTTTTTTCATAAATCTTTTCTCTCGTCCTACATGATATTTTATACATACTTTTTTCTTTTATCTTCAACACATTCAATTTACTTTAAAACTTTTAGAAATTGACATCTTGTTATTCTCTCTCTCTCTCTCTCTCTCTCTCTCTCTCTCTCTCTCTCTCTCTCTCTCTCTCTCTCTCTCCTTTCATCCTATAATAGTTATACACATACGTTTTCCAGTTTTCCTATTATTTATTTCAATTAGATTAAAATTCTTCCTAGTTATTCAACTAAATGACTGTTAACAAGATTATTTCTGTGATCTTATTAATTTTCTTTTTTTATTCTTTTTTCTTAACGTTGATTCTTCCGTTTTTTTTAACTCAAATCGTGGCGAATACTGTAATAAAACATTAATTATAATTAAAGACCTTTTTTATTTTTTGCAAAGTCAAGTTACCAAGTGAGCAACATTCAATAATTGTTTACCCAAGTGCAAACACGTGTAAAAGTTGCAGCCTGAGGCAAAATAGGTTTTAAGGTATTCAAACTAATTCTTTGATGGAACCATTTCTCCCAGTGATAAAATAAGTTTTGAAAGGAAGCTACAAAATGAGGCTTTTAAACTTACGTGTTCTGATTACAACCTGTAATATACACCTAGTGTTTTTGCAGTTTAATTATACAGTTTATATGTGTGTGTGTATATATATATATATATATATATATATATATATATATATATATATATATATATATATATGTATATATATATATATATATATATATATATATATATATATATATATATATATATATATAAACTGTATAATTAAACTGCAAAAACACTAGGTGTATATACACCTAGTGTTTTTGCAGTTTAATTATACAGTTTATATGTGTATATATATATATTTATATATATATATATATATATATATATATATATATATATATTCATATATATATATATATATATATATATATATATATATATATATATATATTCATATATATATATATATATATATATATATATATATATATATATATATATATAAATCAATATAAACATTTTTTATCGATAGTTCAAATTAATATTTCGATTATACACGTCTTACAAGTGACTCAGCTTTGAATATTACGGAAATTCACATAGAGTATAAAAGTTATTCAAGTTTTCACAATACCGACTGTATGACACTTCCACCTTCGATCAATCGAATTGAATTGAATATAAAATTTAGGGCTTAAGTCAAGCACTGGGGCATCAAAGGCCATCCAGCGCTGTATAATGCAAATTAACCATACCCATACTCTTGAAACATTTGGTATCATTTTGACTTATAAAACCAATCACACATCTTTCATACAATAACCTTCGATCAAGTAATATCACCAAATTATTTCTCGCTAAGTAAAAAGGAATTTGGTGTTAAGGATTATGTTCCTCGGTGGGTAAAAAGGAATTTGGTGTTAAGGATTATGTTCCTCGGTGGGTAAAAAGGAATTTGGTGTTAAGGATTATGTTCCTTGCTAGGTAAAAAGGAATTTGGTGTTAAGGATTATGTTCCTCGGTGGGTAAAAAGGAATTTGGTGTTAAGGATTATGTTCCTTGCTAGGTAAAAAGGAATTTGGTGTTAAGGATTATGTTCCTCGGTGGGTAAAAAGGAATTTGGTGTTAAGGATTATGTTCCTCGGTGGGTAAAAAGGAATTTGGTGTTAAGGATTATGTTCCTCGGTGGGTAAAAAGGAATTTGGTGTTAAGGATTATGTTCCTCGGTGGGTAAAAAGGAATTTGGTGTTAAGGATTATGTTCCTCGGTGGGTAAAAAGGAATTTGGTGTTAAGGATTATGTTCCTCGCTAGGTAAAAAGGAATTTGGTGTTAAGGATTATGTTCCTCGCTAGGTAAAAAGGAATTTGGTGTTAAGGATTATGTTCCTCGCTAGGTAAAAAGGAATTTGGTGTTAAGGATTATGTTCCTCGGTGGGTAAAAAGGAATTTGGTGTTAAGGATTATGTTCCTCGCTAGGTAAAAAGGAATTTGGTGTTAAGGATTATGTTCCTCGCTAGGTAAAAAGGAATTTGGTGTTAAGGATTATGTTCCTTGCTAGGTAAAAAGGAATTTGGTGTTAAGGATTATGTTCCTCGGTGGGTAAAAAGGAATTTGGTGTTAAGGATTATGTTCCTCGGTGGGTAAAAAGGAATTTGGTGTTAAGGATTATGTTCCTCGGTGGGTAAAAAGGAATTTGGTGTTAAGGATTATGTTCCTCGGTGGGTAAAAAGGAATTTGGTGTTAAGGATTATGTTCCTCGGTGGGTAAAAAGGAATTTGGTGTTAAGGATTATGTTCCTCGGTGGGTAAAAAGGAATTTGGTGTTAAGGATTATGTTCCTCGGTGGGTAAAAAGGAATTTGGTGTTAAGGATTATGTTCCTCGGTGGGTAAAAAGGAATTTGGTGTTAAGGATTATGTTCCTCGCTAGGTAAAAAGGAATTTGGTGTTAAGGATTATGTTCCTCGCTAGGTAAAAAGGAATTTGGTGTTAAGGATTATGTTCCTCGGTGGGTAAAAAGGAATTTGGTGTTAAGGATTATGTTCCTCGCTAGGTAAAAAGGAATTTGGTGTTAAGGATTATGTTCCTCGCTAGGTAAAAAGGAATTTGGTGTTAAGGATTATGTTCCTTGCTAGGTAAAAAGGAATTTGGTGTTAAGGATTATGTTCCTCGGTGGGTAAAAAGGAATTTGGTGTTAAGGATTATGTTCCTCGGTGGGTAAAAAGGAATTTAATACATTTTAAGATAATTTAGAGTTTAGGATTATGTATTGAAATTATTATTCTTACTTAAAAAAAAACTTCTACCGCATGTTGTTTAACTATGCTTTTAAAATAAATAAATATATCTTGATGCTTTATTTACAATGTGTTTTGCTTTGTCCAGTTTCTTTCCCAAAACAACAAGAAACAAATAGTTATGAAATAAAAACATCTACAATAGCATGTATATACTAGCATAATATATTTGGAGTCGATTCGAATATTTTACAAATAACATTAATTTGTCTTTTGAGATATCTGGTGGTAGTAAAAACATTAAAACTTATCAAAATTATCATAAATATTTGTATTTTGTTGCTAAAATAGATTATGCATGTAATATAAATAAAAAGGAAACTTTCTGTTTAAATATTCAAAGCTATATGAATATATCATTTCTTGAATTCGCTCCAAATTATGAAAAGAAGGAAAAATTGTATTCCACTTCTAAATGGTCTATAGAAACCAAAGAAGCTTACATTGGTTTAGAATTCACAAAAACGTATAAAAACTGAATTGAATTTAAATACAAAATGCTCCATTATGCGACAGCTTTTAGTTTAAAGGGTTAAAGGTCACTCAAGAATGGCAGAGTGACAATGTTCTAGAGAGTGACCATACTTCATAATCAGCATCCAACCCCTTCTCAACCCAAGCTAAGACCAAAGAGGGCCAGACAATGGCTGCTGATGATACAGCAGGTAGATCTATAGGCTCCCCCAAAAACCCCTCCTCCTTAGCTCATAAGCATGGTGAGTTTGCAGTCACTACACGAAACTATCGAGCTTGAGTGAGGTCTGGAACCCCAGTCCAGCAGACCGGAGGGCAGGGACGTTTCAAATAGCCTACCGGACCTGACAAGAAATAAGTTAGAAAAGTTGAAATCAATCCAGTTGTATTACTTAACGAGAAAAAAATGCGTTACCTTGATGGCTACCATTAATATTTCATGCGTATCGCCGGTGATTCGAAAACACTGAAGTCTGGGATTATATCTCGGCACCTCGACCCCGCAGGACGTTTTACGATTGTCTTGGAAAAGATAAAAGGGAAAAGATGTATGGTATGATAAAGGAAAAGCCCTAAGGCTTGACGCTTTCGCTAGAACTTTTAAAAAGAAGAATTTTTCATTTTCACATCGTCTCTCTCTCTCTCTCTCTCTCTCTCTCTCTCTCTCTCTCTCTCTCTCTCTCTCTCTCTCTCTCTCTCTCTCTCTCTCTCTCTCTCATTTTCGAAGAGAACTATGTCAATATAAAATAAAAGAAGAAATAAACTGAATGTTTAAAAAATTTCACTATACCATTAGAACTTTCAAATCAGGCTTTGCATCACTCCTGATATTTTCAGTCTTGACATAGATAGAAATCTGTTGAAAGCTCTCAAAAGCTTTTTTTTTCTTCTATAAATGAAGCTATTATATCAAAATGAATAATCGAAGAACTAGGCCACGGTGTCCAAATACTTTACTTAATTTGATGGCTGCTTTTCCGGTCCCATACAGCAGGGGAACCCCACTCTCTACAGGACCTCCGCTGTCGTTTTACCTTGTTCGTTTTTACCTTGTTCGTTCAGAGTATTTAACATTTCATATCATATAGTGTTCATTTACTGTTAAATCGTCACTGTCAAAAGACTCATGGAATAAGAAAGTCTCCAGTTTCCTCTTGAAAGCCTTAATGTCTTCATTCATTCGAATGTTTCGTGGGAGCTTATTATATAGTCTCGGGGCCGCATATTTAAAGGCTCTGGAGCCTAAAGTAGACATATATCTAGGTTCCAACAGTTTGAAGCCATCTGTAACTATTCTCGTGTCGACACGATTTGTTGGCTGCGCAATGTGTAGCCATTCTTTTAAGTATTTTGGACGCCCAGTTCTGATAACTTGGTGGGTTATTGTACATATTTTAAATTCAATTCTCGCTTTCATCGGCAGCCAGTGTAAATCGATTAGTATAGAGGTGATCCTTTCTCTAGGTGGGACACCTTTTATCAGTCTTGCTCCTCTGTTTATTATGTTTTGTAATTTCTTAAGTTGCACTTTTGGTAAATTGTAGTAGATAGAGTTGCAGTAGTCAATCCTGGTAATAACACAGTTTATCACAAGTTTCTTTACAGAATTTTCGTCCAGGTACTTTTTTATATACGCAATATTTCTTAGATGATAACCAGCAGTTTTTAATACATTATTTATTTTGGCATTTTTAGCCTGGTATTAGCAGCATTGTAAGCAGTTTTTATAGTGTGTATTACACTTTCGTCAGTTTTTCCCGGTTTTTTCACTACCTAACATTTTCTAGCTGTCATTTTCTTACACCTCTCGTTCGTATTGTCATTGCTGTAATATATCGCTCCTCGCCAAAGAGCCCAGATGGAATTCCTCTTTGCATATTTCTGCCAAAGAAACGAAGCTTCGGACGAAATACAAGGCAGTGATGGTGGGCCGTTGCAACGATGCTTACAAACGACTGACAGATCCCAAGCAATTTCGGCCCTGTTCAGATGATGCCTTTTGCTTGGTCGGATGCTTATTGGTGATAAAGACTTGGACTTTCTGTGAGGTATTGACGAGGAGCTGACTACGAAAACCTCCAATGTGCATCAATATTCTTGTGTGTGTAACAACAATTATTCATGGTTAATAAAATATCGAGATCCAACGTCTAGTCTGTACCAGCCTGTTTCTCTAATAACCCTTTATAAGTAAGCAGACAAAAGTTGCCTTGGATTGAGCTTGGGAATTACCGTCCAGACACTCCTTTATATTGCTGCAATGTTAACGGTATGATACACAAGTTACATCACAATACTCAAAATAGGACAAAATAAAGTCAATTATGGATTGCTTGGTTTATCGAATTCTATATCGAACTCATTGTTAAGATGATGAAAAATATCAAAAGATACGTTCTTTTGTCTTGCCAATGGTCAGATAACTTTATGCGACTTTGTTTAATAAGTATGTTGCATAATATAGTGAAGCTTCCGTTATTCTATTATATATCAGGAAACGGAATGAAGCAAAAAACAACTGCCAAATTTAAATAATCTATGAATGATCTAAAAGGGCGTGAATATGGGTCATAATTATGCATAAGACTGAAGCCTCTGGTTAATTCCCCTAATCTCTCTCTCTCTCTCTCTCTCTCTCTCTCTCCTGCCAACATGTTCGGTGACAATTTATTCGCCTGGAATCGGAATACATTGAACACTCACTTAGCCTCCTGACATGTCTTCAATGGAAAGTCCTTCGTTCCAGTTCGAAAATTCGATTTATAGAATCTGGATCGGGTTTTCCTATAAATTCACTATTGGCATTGTATCGAGAACTGCTAAGCTAAGCTGTATTTCGATTTTTTTTTAGGGGGGAGGGGGCATAAATTACGCTCATACAATAATTGGTATGTTTTATACTCTTAGTTTTAAAGGTCGGTCAATAAGGGCAGGCAAGACACAATAACACTAAACTAGAGACTGACCATATATACATATGATCAGCGCCCAAGCACTCTCTCCATACAAGCTAAGATCAGGGAAGGCTGGCAATGGCTTCTGACGACTCAGGAGGTAGACCTATAGGCTCCCCAAAAGCTCACCCCGCATCCTTAGCTCACAAGGATGATGAGGTGGCAGACACTACAAGAAACTGTCGAGCTTGAGCTAGATAAAGTTTAGTTATAATTGTAATATAATTTCATCGATTATCATAATTTTTATTATTCTTTTTTCTAATAATTAAAAACTGAGGAACATTTTACGTTCAGATTGCGTTTCAAATTTCTTTAAAAAGTACATTTTTGGTTTAAGAAATAATGAGGTCGAATAACAGTTTCGAGGTATCTCATTAACCTTAAATGGAATGAATAAAAAAAATATATATTACTTTCTTCAAAGTTCCAAAGATTCTCTTTCGACCATTTCTCTCTATTTATTTGTCAGTTGCCAAAAAAAGAGCACGCGCACGAACACACACACACACACACAAACACACACACAGACACGATAGTTACGACTTTAATCTATCAATGAAATTAAACAGTCCTATATCTGTTTAATACGATGTATTGGGAAATGGAAGGAAGATCGCCAGCTATTGCGATGTTTGTATCGCCGACATAAATATTGCATCATATTTTGTCTGTCTCGTAAAGTTAACCTTTGTAATGTAACTAGCGCTTTTGATCCAGGTATGCTTTGCATTTGGGTCGGTAATGGAACGAATCGGGAGCAGTGGAAAAACGTTCAGGATTCCAGCCAAAAAAGAAGGGGAGAGAGAGAGAGAGAGAGAGAGAGAGAGAGAGAGAGAGAGAGAGAGAGAGAGAGAGAGAGAGAGCTAAAAGTCTTTTAGAATTATTCAGAATCAAGAGTATAGGATATTGGAAATGATTTAAGTACATCATCCATTCTACAATTTCGTGAATGAGGATATCAAGTATTTCTCCTGTTTTTTTTTTTGTTTTTTTTTTTACCTCTGCCAAGGATGTTGGAAGGAGCTTATGTTCTACCCCCTCCCCCCCCTTTGTGTGTTTGTTTGTGTGTGTTTCTTTCTGAACAGCTTCCTGGCCACAATTTAAATTGTAGAGTAATGAAACTTGCAGTGATTTTACTGGTTTGCAAAAAGGTGGAAATTATTAAATTTTGGAATGTCAAGGTCAAAGGTCAAGGGCACGTTCAAGCAAAATGTGCAATTCACGTAATCAGCCATAAGTTTGGACATCGTTGTCACAGAGACTTTAAACTTGGTTCATATTTGAGTGTATGAAAATCCACGCCAATTAATACATGTTGAGGTCAAATGACAAGGTCGAGCAAAAGGTTGAGAAATAAGCTGTTGCAGCGGAGGTCTGCACCCTACTGAGTGTCGCCCAGAGTAGTTCATATTCAACATGACCTAAAATGTTATACATTTCGTCAGTACCAAAACTCAGCTGATGTGTTCCTATCGTTTATTCCATTCCAAGAAATTGGATTGGTTTGATTCGTGACACTAGGGAATATATGGCCGGGGGTTGGGGCCGAGAAGGCTATGCAGCGC
>NC_090735.1:53611458-53631458 GCF_036898095.1 Palaemon carinicauda
AAGCATTTGCCAGACGAACTAATTAACTTAGTCCAAAGATGAATTTACGGAATTTTATCTTGCCAAGATGGATATTTGCACCTAAGAATTGCATCTCTGGGATGTGGTTAGTTCAACATTTGTAATGCCCCAAAACACAAGGGGAATTCCCTTGTATTTCTCTATAGAAAGGACTTTCCCTGACAAGCCTTCGCAGGAAAAAGCGAGACGAAGTTAAGGTAATTATCCAACTGTATCGATAAAAAAAATTCGAGGTAATACTAACAACAGGCGAAGATGGCTGGAGGTAAAATGCAACATCAGAAATTAAATTAGAAAAACTCTCCTTTTTGATGCTGCCGGTTCATCTCCTAATTAAAGTTCCATCTGATATTATCTCACAAAATCATGCGAGTGGAATAACGAAAGGAGAAGAAGGACTTGCCTTTTCTTCTTGACGAATACTTATATTGCAGGTCAAAATTTTAAAGGGGGGTGGGCGGGTAATAATTGGATAACTTCCACTGGGAGAATTAAAGAAGGAGGAAGAAATTACGCATTTTAATTTGCTCAATTTTTTCCTCGAAGTAGGAGACATTTCTCTTTAGCGATAAAAGAGAGAGAGAGAGAGAGAGAGAGAGAGAGAGAGAGAGAGAGAGAGAGAGAAATTTGGTCATTGTTTTGCTTTAGAAGTTCCGGAGGTAATATTTGGGAAGTATGTTTATCAGATGTAATTTGACGAACGATAATCTGTTACTCTACCATCATATTCATTTTCGCAAAGGTAGCTATTAATTTTGTCTATCCGTTTTCTTAGTTTTACATGAAAGAAAAATATTACGGGGTTATGAAAAATAATGACGAATTCGTGTGGCATTAAACGCAAATTTAGATCGAAAAAAAAAAAATATTATCATCCACCAATTTCTCATTTTCAGTACTATGATTTTTTTTTTATATAAAAACAGACGCTTGCAATTAATTCTAATAAAAAGCTCAAATAACCCACTGCACTTCCTATGCTAATTGAATTCTTGTATTTGTGAAGAAAATTCCAGGCATAGCATTGTTGACGTGGACATTCTCTTGGCCTGCTTGCTATTAATTTCATCTCCTCTATCACATTACTATTACTATTCTTATGTTACTTATCCCTATATTCTTATTACTATCAGTAATATTCAAGTTTAAAATCGATCGAGAAAATGTCGAACGACTGACTGTCAATATTAGATGATTAATTGATTACTGGTGACAAAGACTTTTATATGCAATTCTAACTCTCTCTCTCTCTCTCTCTCTCTCTCTCTCTCTCTCTCTCCTCTCTCTCTCTCTCTCTCTCTCTCTCCACACAGATCCTAAGAGGAGACACATGCTTTTGAGACCATTTATTTGCCTAAAACTCGAATCCCTTGAACTACCTTCTGACACATCTCTAATGAAATACTTCGTTCCAATTCAGGAGTGTTGATTCCAAATACATGAAGTGGCTCTTCTGGAGAAATCTGATTCAAGCATTGCATTGTTAACTGTAAATTTAAATCACATTTCCAATGAAGGCGACTACCAAGTCATACGCTAAGTGTACTCATACACATATACATACACATATACTCTTATTCATATACACTCACAAAACGGAATAACACTTGTTCAAACAAAATTAAGTGAATGTTGCTGGAAGATAATTACTGAAAGTATAGAAACATAACACAATTCCCATTATTAATAAGAGTATTTCAAATGTAGTGATAAAAGTAAATGCAAGTGAAGATATTCCTAAAATTCGAGTCAAATAAATCAATTCTATTTGCAGGTTAGCAACGCACAGATGATGTGGCTACTTAATTGTGGAAAATTACTAGAGAGAGAGAGAGAGAGAGAGAGAGAGAGAGAGAGAGAGAGAGAGAGAGAGAGAGAGAGAGAGAGAGAGGGAGCTTTTATAAAAGATTATGTTTTTATCCTTTTCGTGAAATCACCGCCTCAAAATGACATCTCAAAATAATTAATCTTCCAACTAAAGGTCGGATATATTTTCTGTTTCTATATTCATATGGTTAAGTATGTTTGTAATTTTTATGGCTTTCGGTATGTTATTAATTATTGATTTTACTTCATTGCCTCCATTTACAAATGAAATCAAATGGAGAGATAACATATGCAATTGTATATGCGAATACAGTAAGTAAGAAATTTGTGTATAAATACACACAAACACATATGCACACACGTGCGTGCGTATAAATATACATAGATATTCATATATCAGACACGTTTTATATATATATATATATATATATATATATATATATATATACATATATATAATATGTATATTTGATTTCTCACAGGATTATAATACAGTGTCTGGGATTGAAAGGGGAAGAGCAAGAGAAGGTGTAGCTTTATTGCTGAGTGAATGGATGACAGGTAAAATAGTTGAATGGAAGGAGATATCATCTAGGTTAATTTGGGTAAGGGTTAGGTTGGGTAGGGAATGTTGGGCTTTTGTCAGTGCGTATGGGCCAGGTTGTGAGAAAAGTGAAGAAGAGCGGAATGAGTTCTGGAATGAATTAACTAGGTGTGTAGAAGGACTGGGTAGAAGGAATTATGTAGTTGTCAGGGGTGATTTAAATGCTGGAGAGGTAGAAGGTGTCATTGGGAAGTATGGCGTACCAGGTGAAAATAAGAGTGGTGAGAGACTGGTAGATATATGTGTTGAGCAAGAGATGGTGATAAGATCTAGCTTTTTCAAAAAGAAAGATAGAAACAAGTATACATGGGTAAGAGTGGCAAATGGAAGAGTGGTAGAAAGGGCGTTAATGGATTGTGTTGATAACTAAAAGAATGTTTGGAAGATTGAAAGGGGTATGGCTAACGGTATGTCTGATAATTTTTTGGTGGAAGGAAAATTAGTTGTAGCAAAAAAAGTGACGAAATAGAGTAGGTAGATGTAAAAGGGAGCTAGTGAGGGTTGAAGAGATAATAAAACCGGGGGTAAAAAGTAAAAATCAAGAAAAGTTGAAAATGGCATATGACGAAGTGAAAGTAAGAGAAACGGGTAATTTAGAGGAGTGGAAGTTAGTAAAAGAAAATTTTGTTGGGATTGCATGTGATGTGTGTGGCAAGAAGTTTATTGGAGGCAGCATGAGGAAGGGCAGTGAATGGTGGAATGAAGGAGTGAAGGTAAAAGTGGAAGAGAAAAAGAGGGCTTTTGAAGAATGACTGCAGAATAATAGTGTAGAGAAGTATGAAAGATATAAAGAGAAAAATGTGGAAGTAAAGCGCAAGGTAAGTGAGGCAAAGAGGGCAGCTGACCTGAGGTGGGGTCAGGGATTGGGTCATTCATATGAAGAGAATAAGAAGTAGTTTTGGAAAGAAGTGAAGAGAGTAAGGAAGGCTGGTTCAAGAATTGAAGAGACAGTGAAAGATGGAAATGGAAGGTTGTTAAAAGGAGAGGAGGCAAGGAAAAGGTGGGCGGAATATTTTGAAAGTTTACTGAAGGTTGAGCATAATAGGGAGGCAGATATAATTGCTGTTGTAGGTGATGAGTTGCCGGTGATGGGAGATAAGAATGAGAGAGAGATTATGATAGAGGAAGTGAGGAGAGCACTAGATGAAAAGAGAGTAGGAAATGCATCTGGTATGGATGGTGTGAGAGCTGAGATGTTGAAGGAAGGGGTGTGACTGTACTTGATTGGTTGGTGAGATGGATTAATATGTGTTTTGTGTTGTCAATGGTACCAGTAGATTGGGTTTGTGTGTGTATTGTACCACTACATAAGGATAAGGGAGATTTGCATGAGTGTTGTAATTCAAGGGGTATTAGTTTGTTGAGTGTGGTGGGAAAAGTGCATGGTAGAGTACTAATTAATAGGATTAAGGATAAAACAGAGAATGTAATCTTAGAAGTACAGTGTGGTTTTAGAAGAGGTAGGGGTTGTATGAATCAGATTTTTACGGTAAGGCAAATATGCAAGAAATATTTAGCAAAAGGTAAGGAGGTGTATGTTGCATTTATGGATCTGGAGAAAGCATATGATAGAGTTGATAGGAAAGCAATGTGGAATGTGATGAGGTTATATGGAGTTGGTGGAAGGTTGTTGCAAGCAGTGAAAAGTTTCTACAAAGGTAGTAAAGCATGTCTTAGGATAGGAAATGAAGTGAGCGATTGGTATCCGGTGAGAGTGGGGCTGAGACAGGGATGTGTGATGTCGCCGTGGTTGTTTAACTTGTATGTTGATGGAGTAGTGAGGGGGGTGAATGCTCGAGGGCTTGGACAAGGATTGAAACTGGTAGACGAGAATGACCATGAATGAGAGGTAAATCAGTTGTTGTTTGCGGATGATAATGTACTGGTTGCCGAAGCTTGGCCGATTAGTGACAGAATATGGAAGGGTGTGGGGGGGAAGGAAGTGGAGAGTTAATGTGAGTAAGAGTAAGGTTATGAGATTTACGAGAAGGGAAGGTGGTGCGAGGTTGAATGTCATGTTGAATGGAGAGTTACTTGAGGAGGTGGATCAGTTTAAGTACTTGGGGTCTGTTGTTGCAGCAAATTGTGGATTGGAAGCAGATGTACATCAGAGAATGAATGAAGGATGCAAAGTGTTGGGGGCAGTTAAGGGAGTAGTAAAAAATAGAGGGTTGGGCATGAATGTAGAGTTCTGTATGAGAAAGTGATTGTACCAACTGTGATGTATGTATCGGAGTTGTGGGGAATAAAAGTGACGGAGAGACAGATATTGAATGTGTTTGAGATGAAATGTCTAAGGAGTATGGCTGGTGTATCTCGAGTAGATAGGGTTAGGAACGAAGTAGTGAGGGTGAGAACGGGTGTAAGAAATGAGTTAGCAGCTAGAGTGGATATGAATGTGTTGAGGTGGTTTGGCCATGTTGAGAGAATGGAAAATGGCTGTCTGGTAAAGAAGGTAATGAATGCAAGAGTTGATGGGAGCAGTACAAGAGGAAGGCCAAGGTTTGGGTGGATGGATGGAGTGAAGGAAGCTCTGGGTGATAGGAGGATAGATGTGAGAGAGGCAAGAGAGCGTGCTAGAAATAGGTATGAATGGCAAGCGATTGTGACGCAGTTCCGGTAGGCTTTCCTGCTTCCTCCGGTGCTTTGAATGACCTTGGAGGTAGGAGCAGTAGGGGAGTCAGCGTTATGAAGCTTCATCTGTGGTGGATAAAGGGGGAGGGTGGGCTGTGGCATCCCTAGCAGTACCTGCCGAACTCGGTTGAGTCCCTTGTCAGGCTGGGAGGAACGTAGAGAGAAGAGGTCCCCTTTTCTGTTTCATTTGTTTGATGTCGGATACCCCCCAAAATTCGGGAAAGTGCCTCGGTATATGTATGTTTGTATGTATGTATGTATGTATATACATATATATATATATATATATATATATATATATATATATATATATATATATATATATATACATATGTGTGTGTGTGTGTATGTGTGTGTGTGTGTTATATAGACAGCTACACTGATACACATACTCATTCACACCTTAGCCTTTATTCCCCAAAGAGTTAGTTCCTTCGCCATGCGGCATTTGTAAAATAATCCTTTTACAATATTTGATTTTCTATTGAAGTACACAATTTCTTGGATAAACTATAACCCATAATACACTAATAATTATTTGAAAAGGAATGTAGAGTAATCATATGAAAAATTTCACAAAAGATATTGGCTAATTTCCGCTTTATAGCAATTTCGAAAAACTTACTCCACTGTATACTTCAACGTTAATACTATAAATAAGTAAAACACTCGTTGTCTTAATAACTTCGTTACCTGATACCCCCATAATCCCACACTCCGCTACTGCCCCCCCCCCCCCCCCTCCTTATGCGTACGGCACACTTCTTGGAAGATGAACAACAGCTGGATATGACTGGCCCTCAAAACTTTTGCATTAGGCAGTTACTAAAGCTTTCGAAACATCGTGTAGCAAAGACTTTTACGAAATTCTGAAACCTTAAAATGGAATGAGTAAGAGGCTTTCTTGTCGGTCCACTTGGAGATTTTTGTGGATGGATATTCAAATTAAATAGAATTTGGTGGGTTTTCTTGTCAGTCTTTTATTCATAGTGCAACCTATGAAAAGCGTTTAGGGCGATATATATATATATATATATATATATATAGATATACATATATTATATATATGTATATATATATATATATATATATATATATATATATATGTGTGTGTGTGTGTGTGTATATATAATTATATATATGTATACATACATACATTTTCATATGTGTATGTATATATATATATATATATATATATATATATATATATATATATATATATATATATATATATATATATATATATCACAGCGCTGGCAAGCGCGACCGGGGAACAAGCAAAAATGCTGCCAGTGCTGTTATATACGATTACGTAAACCAGAAATACCGGGTTTTCAGAAAAGTGCTTTCCGGACATAGTATAAGCTTGAAACTCTAGGATTTAGTTCTATTCAATTTAACTAGACGATCCTAAAAGTTTCAAGTCCCTATCTTATAAGGTTCGTGAAATATGACGTCAGAAATATGCAAAAAAATAGCAAAAATGACGTCAACTTTCATGTGTTCGATATAGAGTCATGGATAGACGCTTTTTAGCAAAGTTTCAACTCTATAATCTTAGCTTCTGAATGACCTAGATAGCTGTTCGACCTCAGGTTTTGTAGATTATGTTTTAAATTGTGTATTAGGCTATGTGGGAATGTTTTGCGGTAATCACGAAGGCTGTAGTCACGTACTTAAGTTTCAAAAGGCATCAAACTGACATCTTTAAGCGAACTTTCAACGTTTATTTCTCAGCTTCTGAATAATAAGTTATAGACATGTTTGACCTCACATTTTGAAGATATGACTATAAACTAGTTAATCAATACGCTTGCGTAAAAAAAGAGTGATATTTTACACAAAAACCGATAAATCGGTTGGAACTTTTGACCGGGGAAACGTCTGTCTATATCCGAAAATAACATGACAACAAAACGTTTACCCGATTGAGCTGTTTAAAGAATTGATATAAAAATTTTAACCGGGCGTCGCTGGTCGCTTGCTTTTGACATTACCCATAGTCATAAAACAAAAAAATTCTGGGTAACGTACCTACAACTATAACGTTAAATAATAAATTAGCATACACGCCAACCTTTGATCACAGCGCTGGCAAGCGCGACCGGGGAACAAGCAAAAATGCTGCCAGTGCTGTGATCAAAGGTTGGCGTGTATGCTATTTTATTATTTAACGTTATAGTTGTAGGTACGTTACCCAGAATTTTTTTGTTTTATGACTTTGGGTAATGTCAAAAGCAAGCGACCAGCGACACCCGGTTAAAATTTTTATATCAATTCTTTAAACCGCTCAATCGGATAAACGTTTTGTTGTCAAGTTATGTTCGGATATAGACAGACGTTTCCCCGGTCAAAAGTTCCAACCTATTTATCGGTTTTTGGGTAAAATATATATATATATATATATGTGTGTATATGTATATATGTACGTATATACAGTATATACATATATAAATATATGCATATATATATATATATATATATATATATATATATATATATATATATATATATATATATATATATATATATACTAACGCTATTCTCATTGAAGGACATTCAAATTTAAATTCTTACCATAAAAAAAAACATTAAAAAATTACTATAGGTGAATACCATATCTGATAAACTTTAGTTTCCTTTAACAATTAATTCTTTTAATGTACCCATATGTGATATCTCATGCATTAAAAAAAATAAGTTCCTTTTAAAAGTGTCGACAACTGTACTGAACCCTTCATTTCAAAGATACCTATATTCTTTCACAAAAAACCTATTGAATCAAGAATTTCTTTCATATTAATTTAAAAGAAATGTTTTGATAAATTATATAAAAGTTATATCAATTATTTGTCTGACATTAACAAAAGGATTAACAAAAGATGTGATAATAATCTAGATAATCTTTAAAAATATTATAATTTTCTCCGGGACAATACAAACATCTACTCGTAAAGTTTCCCAATTTGAATTGGAATTACTTATCGGATATATATATATATATATATATGTATATATATATATATATATATATATATATATATATATATATATATATATATATATATATATATATATATATATTGTTATATGTGAGAGCCACATCTCTCTTGAAATTGTTTAATTACATATTTTTTTTGTATGTCTTTGCGTAAAGTGTTGTATTCCTTTTTAGTTGTAAGATTTGCTTAGTTGTAAGATGTACATTTGTAATGGCTGCCCCCTTAAAATAACCTCTTAATCTGTTCATATTGTATGTTGTGTGTAATAGTTTATCCTATAGTTATAATAATTAAATCATAAATGTAAGCCTTTCCCCATACTCTCCGATCATAAGACTAGATTCAGCCGTTGTCGGCCATTTCCTCTCCTTGTCCAAATGCTCACCCCATTTTTAATCCACAGCTGTCCCACTAAGACGCGTGGCTTCCACAACAAAGATTCCTGGAGGGCCCCGAAAGAAGCGTGACGCTTGGCGCCAAAATGCGCGCGCCAATGGTTGACCCACGTGACCCAGCTAGGAGAGCTATGAAGGGGTCACCACTGATATCCCAGCTCGGAGCCCAGCTGCCCAGCGACTGCCCCAGCCCTTCGCCCTCAGAAAACCTTGGGCCTTGGCAAGGAACAGAAGCATCCCCCATTTTTCTCCCAGGAGTCCACTACCCCAAAGCCATTCCTGCCCTTTTCAAAAGAACTAAAGGTAAAAGGTGTCTGGTTTCAGTTCCAGTTCCATCAGAATAGATGCTCACCAGAACGTCAGCCGGGCAAGCCCAACCCCCCACTGTGGTGCCCTACCACAGCAATAGCCTCCCCAGTAAACAGCTTAAACTCACGGCCCTGGGCGGGGATCGATCTCTTGCCACGCGAATGCGAGGCTAACACGTTACCGCTGTACTAGCCAGGAGGTTGAATGTCATGTTGAATGGAGAGTTACTTGAGGAGGTGGATCAGTTTAAGTACTTGGGGTCTGTTGTTACAGCAAATTGGTGGAGTATAACCGGAACCGGGAACTGGCTAATCGTCGCCAACGAGGAACATGTGCCCAGAGGTCGACAAAGCCTGAAGCTAAGTAGCCTTACAGTGGGGGATAGGAGTTGTGGCAAAAGCAGGGGAGGATCCGAGGAAAGACTTCGCTTAGGTCTGGTAAGAGGAGAGGAGATAAGGGGGGGGGGGGCGCTAAGTCAAAGCTAGTAGAGCAGTGGGCGCCGCCCATGGAAGGCCAGTGATCACGAATTACCTGTCTAAGAACGCCCGCCATGTAGGATTTGATTAACTGTTAGGTGTTTTTTTTTTTGTGTGTGTTTTGTATTGTACTATTTTTTTTTTTTTTTTTTTATACTGTTAGGGGTAAGGAAGGTAAGTTGCCTTCAACAAGAATACGCCACTCTCGGGGAAACATAACGCTTAAGAACGTTACTGTATTCGCCATTTTCGATTGTATAAAGGTATTCTGGCTACAGGTTAATTTTTAGGGGGGTCAATATCCATTTTATTTTCCGTTTCCGTTGTAGGCTTATTTGTGAGAATTGAACGTGTAGTGGGACCTCATATTATTTTGTTTTGTTATTTTTCTTTCCATTCTCACATATTCATAAATATATATTTTTACCGCCCTTCTAAATGTATATATATTCAATGTGCTTATTTCCATAATTGTAAGTGTGTGTTATTTTTGTCATGTCTTCGACAGAGGATAGTAATTTTATTGTTATCCCCTTTATAGGATAACGATTTTTGGTTTCTTTTTAAATATTAACCCAAGGTCCTGGTTATGTTATTTTCTGGCGGGGAATTATTTGTCTGTATCGTTTTTTTTTTTTTCTAATTTGTAATATTGTTTTTCCTTTAAGTGTTCCTTTGTGGTTTCTTTAGTTTTTTTTTTATTTCTCTGTAAATAAATTCATGTTCAGTGATATTCCCTTTATTTCATCGTTCCCAGTCATTATTTGCATTACCGTAGGTGCTACTGTTTTTATATTTCATTATCATTTTAATCATTTGCTTTATTGTAGAGATTACTATATTTCCATTGTGTGTGTAGCCGAAAGAAAATACAAACTCTTGCTTAAACAACCAATCCCATTATTCGTGTACTGTCATCGCCTGCCTGATAGAGGCTTAGTTTCAACTTTTCTCTTTGTGTTCGGGGTTACAAAGAAGCATGTGGGCATAACCTCGTGGTGAACCCGACCTCCTCGGAGAGAGCACGTGTTTGCTACCTCCGCCCTTAGACATTTGGCTGGGTATTGTGTTGGCCTGTCTTCACAACCCTTTTAAAATCGTCTCTTTTCTGCTTATCCTTCTCTCTACATCCTTTATTCGTTTCATTCTTGTTCGTGAGGCCACACCCTCACGTAACAGAATATATATATATATATATATATATATATATATATATATATATATATATATATATATATATATATATATATATATATATATATATATATATATATAGTTTAGTTACAAGGGATTAAAGAAACCAAAATACTGGAACTCCTCTGATGGTTGGCAGTTTTTACTAATTTCGTCAGATAACCTAAGAGCTAATTACTGTCTGTGTTTGGCAATAAAACTTTGAAATGGTTTAATGAAACGAATCGGTCTCTTTCATTCTTTGTCGGAAATTGGGTCCATTCTCTCTCTCTCTCTCTCTCTCTCTCTCTCTCTCTCTCTCTCTCTCTCTCTCTCTCTCTCTCTCTCTCTCTTTTTTTTTCTTTTTTTTAATGTACCATCGAGATGTTTGGAAAAATACTATGGCAGTTTTCGATATTCTATTATTTATGGCAATGAAGATATTTTACAGCAATGTCGTTCATAATCATCAATATTACATGATTGGCTAATATTTTTCGAGAAATATCTTTGATGAAAATTTCAATTTTATAATTATTTCAAGGTGCTGAAATGCAGTCCCGTGAAATAGGTATGTCAACTGTTAGACTACATTCAAAAGTTCAAAGTTGCAGCGAATGTTTTTATGTTGAACCAGGCTAACCTAAGTCTCTTTATATAGTTTTTATAGTTTATATATGAAAGATCTATTTTAATGTTGAAACTCTTCTTAAAATATTATATTTCAATTGTTCATTATTTCTCTTGTAGATTATTTATTTCCTTTCCTTACAGCAATATTTTTCCCTGTTAGAGCCCTTGGGCTTATAGCATCCTCGTTTTCCAACTAGGGTTGTAGCTCAACTAATAATAATAATAATAATAATAACAATAATAATAATAATAATAATAACAATAATAATAATAATAATAACAATAATAATAATAATAATAATAACAATATTATTATTATTATTATTAAATGCTAAGCTACAACCCTGGTTGGAAAAGCAGGATGCTATAAGCCCAGGGGCCCAAACAGGGAAAATAGCCCAGTGGGGAAGGGAAATAAGGAAAAATACGATATTTTAAGAATAGTATCAATATCAAAATAAATATTTCCTATTTAAACTATAAACACTTTAACAAAACAAGAGGAAGCCATATAAGATAGAACAGCGTGCCCGAGTGTACCCTCAAGCAAGAGAACTCTAACCCAAGGCAGTGTAAGACCATGGTACAGAGGCTATGGCACTACCCAAGAATAGAGAACAATGGTTTGATTTTGTAGTGTTCTTCTCCTAGAAGAGCTGCTTACCATAGCTAAAGTCTCTTCTACCCTTACTAAGAGGAAAGTAGCCACTGAAGTAGCCAGTGCAGTAGTTAAAACCTTGGGTGAAGAAGAATTGTTTGGCAATCTCAGTGTTGTCAGGTGTGTGAGGACAGAGGAGAATCTGTAAAGAATAGGTCAAGTGTCCGAGTAGGCAAAGGGAAAGAACTGTAACCAGAAAGAAGGGTCCTAAGTAGTACTATCTGGCCAGTCAAAGGGCCCCATAACTCTCTAGCGGTAGTATCTCAACAGGCGGCTGGTGCCCAGGCCAACCTGCTACCTATGATAATAATAAAAAAAAAATAATAATAGTAATAAAAATAATAATATTATTAATAATAATAAAGTTTCATTTACCTTGTTTTTCCGAAGGAAGACTATTTGAAATTGGTCAAGAATCTTAATTGACACATAATATACACAAATAACATTGACAAAAACACTAATAACATTAAAAACAAATATACTAACTATAACGATAATATAATACAGCTATAGAAAAGTTACTAGAAACTTCTATCTAACTATCTATATACCAAGGCACTTCCCCCAATTTTGGGGATAGCCAACATCAAACAAATAAAAAAAAGGGGGACGTCTCCCCTCTACCCTCCTCCCAGCCTGACGAGGGACTCAACAGAGTTCGGCTGGTACTGCTTGGGTGCCACAGTCCACCCTCCCCCGGTATCCACCACAGATGAAGCTTCATAACGCTGAATCCCCTACTGCTGCTTCATCCGCAGTCATCCAAGGCGACCAGAGGAAGCAGCAGGGCCTGCTGAAACTGCGTCACAATCGCCCGCCATTCATTTCTATTTCTAAAACCGCACGCTCTCTTGCCTCTCTCACATCTATCCTCCTATCACCAGAGCTTTCTTCACTCCATCCATCCACCCAAACCTTGGCCTTCCTCTTGTACTTCTTCCATCAACTCTTGCATCCATCACCTTCTTTAACAGACAGCCATTTTCCATTCTCTCAACATGGCCAAACCACCTCAACACATTCATATCCGCTCTAGCTACTAAATCATTTCTTACACCCGTTCTCACCCTCACTACTTCGTTCCTAACCCTATCTACTCGAGATACACCAGCCATACTCCTCAGAAACTTCATCTCACTCACATTCAATTTCTGTCTCTCCGTCACTTTCATTCCCCATAACTCCGATCCATATATCATAGTTGGTACAATGACTCTCTCATAAAGAACTCTCTTTACATTCATGCCTAACCCTCTATTCTTTACCACTCCCTTCACTGCCCCCAACACTTTGCATCCTTCATTCACTCTCTGGCGTACATCTGCTCCCACTCCACCATTTGCGGCATTAACAGACCCCAAGTACTTACACCGATCTACTTCTTCAAGTAACTCTCAACTGGAAACTTGAACGATAAAAATATACCCTGTCATCTTCCTAGCAAGTTTAATGACCGTTTTCACTTATTCTTATTGCAAAGTTTTTCTCTTCCTACTTTAACCCCAGGCCGGATAAGTGGCTGAAGAAGGGAAGAAAACAATTTAGGAGTTTGTTCTGAAATATATTTCTCTCAAAGTTCTTCCCGTATGAAGTGTATTCATTTTGTTTCTGTATAATTGTGGCCTCAGGTGGCCTTTATACAAGGATCATTCTTTTCTTTCTTTATACAGAATTTCAGGGGTTTTGGTAATTAGTGTTAATTTTCTAAAAAGTTTGTGAAACCAATTCTCATATTTACGGTAATTTGCAGCAGATCTGTATTGCTTTTGATCTTTTTCTATTTTATGTTTCCGACTCCTTTACATCAGCCATCTCCAACACACGCGCACACACACACACACACTCACACACACACACACACACACATATATATATATATATATATATATATATATATATATATATATATATATGTATTATATATACAAACTTGAGGAAACACTAAAGAAAAGAAGAAGCATCAAATTGATGAAAAGATCACTTGGAATAGGGCGCCAAAGGATGTTTGCTTAAAAAGATTGAAACAGAAATATAAACAATGGAGATGGGGCGATAAAAACTATGGAGGATTTCTATACAATAGTGATATAAGAGATAAATTTCCCAATAGAAATAATGAAACAACTACGCCGGTACCAAAAGTCACCGTGTTAGAAATAAAGAAAACATTAAAAGACTTGTTTAGTTCTAAGGAAAGAATGAGAAAAAGTAATTTTAGGAAAGAAAATAAACACTCCTGTAATAAGAGAAAAATCTGATGAGTTTAGTTTAGCAATACAAAATAGATACTCCCCGCTACATGATAAAACGGAAGCAAGTAAAGAAGAAATGAACATTAATTTAACCAAATTTGTATTGGAATCAGCACAAGAGACAGGTAGAAAGTTTGTTAAATAAGATCAAGGAAAACTATCAGAAAAGACCGAAAACCTATTATAGAAAAGATTGGAAAGGAGGATAAAACCCAAGATATATGAAATAGAATTAGCTGAACTATCCGAAACAATAAACAAACGAAAAACCTAGACATTTGTAAACAATCACACCAAAATTGATAAAACAATAATGAAATGGAGAAGCATCAAATTGATGAAAAGAAGACTTGGAACATGACACCGACAAATGTTTGTTTTAAAGGAAGATAATGGAAATATTATCAATAAAGGGGAAGTGATAAAAATTGCAGAGGAATTCTATACAGCGATATGCAATAGTGATATAAGATATAACTTTGCCAATAGAAACAATGAAACCCCAGAGGCGAACCAAATGAGAGAGTAAGAGAAAGGAGAAATATGGCTTAACAATTAATTTAATAATAGATGGATAGTTCATGGTATAAAAATTCGCGGAATTTTACACGTCTGCAAAAAGAACTCTTTACATACAGCCTGGAAAAACTTTATCATTATATTAATTCACAAAAAGGGAAACACAAAAGACCTAAGAAACAACCTCACAACAACTTTATCTCCTTATTGTATAAAATATTTATAAAGATCATATTAGACCTAATAAAAAGACACCAAGACTTTAATCAACCAAGTGAGCAGGCAAGCTTTAGAAATGGGTATTCAACAACTGACCATATCCACGTAACTGACCAGCTAATGGAAAAATCAACAAAGTATGACAAACCACTACGTATGGTATTTATAAACTATGAGAAGACTTTTGATTCTATCAAAACCTCAGCAGTAATGAAAGCCCTTCATAGACAAGGAATAGATGACCATATCCAGGTAATTAACCAGCTAATAGAAAAACATAGAAGTCTAAGTTTCTTCTTCACTTTCTTCCCACTCAGAGCAATTGATATTATTCAACATGACCTAGAATGTTATACATTTTGTCAGTACAAAAAATCAGCAGATGTGTTTCTATCGTTTATTCCATTTCAGGAAATTGGATTTGATTTAATTCGTGATACTATGGATAGAGGCCCAGTGTTGGGGCCGGGAAGACTATCGGGGAAACAAATAAAGTTAAAATTTGAAATGAAAGGTAAAGTGGTGGAAAGGAATCAGAGAGTAAGATAAAGCAGAAGACTAATTAGGAATTCCTGACCTACAATGATATATCATCCATAATTCTCGAATGTTCTTCTATATATAAAGCCAATATATATATATATATATATATATATATATATATATATATATATATATATATATGTATATATATATTATATATATAAATTATATATATATATATATATATATATATATATATATATATATATATATATATATGGGGTGTGTGATCTGTAAAACACAGTTAAATTTTACTCGTTTTGAATTTTTCTTTACCTAGAATATATTAATAATCTGTAAAATTCCGTTTTTCTTACGTGAAGTATTTTCAGTTTCATATTTTCATAACTGTCCTTTTCATTAAAATTTAATTCTTGAATGCTCATATTAAAAAATGAAGTCAACCCAAAGCATCATTTTTTTTCGTGTTTTTTTTTTTTTTTTTTTTTTAAATCACACAAATGCGCTTGAATATGATACAAAATGGGACATATTTTGTCACATTACTCTAGTAGAATTTAAAATTAAATAAATCCCAAAAGATGAAGTTGACCTAATATATAATCACTATATAATTACTAAATAAAAATAGACACCTAGAAAATATAAACCTTCTAGCTATGTAACTTCATATCCCTCTAAAATACTAGACTCAGAAATAGACAAACGAATTCATAAGACTCCTAAAGTTAAGAAACACACACGAGACTTTTTCAAATCTCATTTTCGCCTCTTGGAAGAGCTAACTAACTCTGCCCTTTTTATTGACTCAGTCACCCTCGAATAAATAGAGCAGCCGTAACGTCTTCTGACGCTGCGGGGTGAATACCAGAACGTCCTTATGACGTCCTTTGACGGGGTGAATACCAGAACGTCTTTATGACGTCCTTTGACGGCCCTTGGACGGAGCTATGAGACGCCTTCCTTTCCTCGGCAAAACTTTGTTAGTTGACGAAATCTGTCTCTTTTTCCTTCGGGCCTGATTCGATTTGCTCCGATTTGGAGGAACCAAATAGGCGGCAAATGCGCTCCCTTTTCTTTAACGGAGTTCCCCTTTGGGGAGGAAGAGAGCAGGGGGGGGGATGAGGATTGAGGATTGGAACGGGGGTAGGTTATGGGGAGACTGAAGGGTGAGAGGGGGAGTGAGGTAAGGGAGCAAAATTGTAGAAAGTTGAAAAGGTATATTGCAATAAAAGATGATACAAGATTCTAATATCTCGTCATATATTTGTCGTAAGATGTTCAAATTTTATAGATCAACTTCGTCTTGTCGTGCCTCAAGAGACGCCCCACATCTCTCTCTCTCTTTCTCTCTCTCTCTCTCTCTCTCTCTCTCTCTCTCTCTCTCTCTCTCTCTCTCTCTCTGGTCGTTTATATGTATAATTTAGGTCGTCTGCAAAAATAATACCAATACATATGCGTATATGCATACACATACATACATGTAAACTGATTATTATTATTATTATTATTATTATTATTATTATTATTATTATTATATATATATATATATATATATATATATATATATATATATATATATATATATATATATATATATATGGGATAAAATAGAATCAAATAATGATGCCAGCAAATGAATGTTCGACAAAATTTTCTCTAAAGACAAATTTAACCGATGTTCAAATTGCCTCTAGTTTATTTCAGTCTTCACTGAAATAGAAAGTAACACAAATTATTCTTAAGTTCAAGGGAATTTCATCAAATAATTCACATGAAAATTTTTCATCAGGAAAAAAAATAGTAATTTTTTGTTATTCGTCCCAGATGCTCCAAAGTGCAAATGTTTCCATTATAAATCAGTTATCAAACTAAAAGTAATTAGGGAAAATTTCAAGAAACCGAAAAATAATAACATTAAAACAATGAAGGATATCTAAGACGATCAATAACAACAGAAATAAAATATGATAACACATGTAAAGAAATAAAATCATTCCAAATAGAATGAATTTTCCCACAAAAAAAAAGAAAAAAGAAAAAAAAAACATATTTAGGAACCGAAATAAAATGAAAATAAAAAGACTTGAAAATTCTTCTACTTGGTTATGGACAAAAAACTAAAATCTAAACAGGCGATAAAATTCAACTGACGTAATAAGAAGCATATACCCATCAAAAAGAGAAAGGTATCTGTTATCACAACAGAAGATAAAGGCAACGTTGGATGGAATACTTTAGTGAGGTCATGAATGGGAGATATGAAGGGAACAATTTGATTGATATACCTGAGGTTGAGGAAGACTTTGATGTTCCCAGAATAATTCAATGTGTTTGAAGTCGAAGCTATCCTAAAAAAACTAAAGAGATGGAAAGCCCATGGATACGATGGAATAATTACTGAGATAATATTGGGCGAAAATGAAGTGACTCCCAGAATACTTACAAGATTATTTTGTAGAATGTGGCGAGAAGAGGCAAAACCTGATGAATGGGAGCTAGGAGTGTTGGTGAAAAGGGAAAAAAAGATCCAACTGACTGCAATAATTACAGAAGCATCACACGTACGTCACTTGTCATGAAAATACAAAGTATGCTCATTCTGAAGATGCTAGGGAGAAAGATTGATGAAAAGCTAAGAGATAAGCAAGCAGGGTTTCAGAAAGGTATAAGTTGTACTAACCAGATTTTCATTTTCAGACATGTGGTACAGCAATGTGTAGACTATAGAAATCACTTTTGATGGCACTTGTGGACCATGAAAAAGCTTTTGATAGTATGCACCGGCTAATTTTGTGGAGAGTCTCGCGTTATTATGGATTTCCTCTTCAATATGTAAATTTGATTACGACTGTTCATGAGCATAGCAAGTACAAAGTTAATGTTACTATAGTCCTATCAAATGAATTTTTAGTGACCAGGGGAGTACTGCAATGGAATGTGTTGTCACCTATGTTGTTTATCCTCCTCATGGATTTTGTAATACATAAAACAGTTGGGGATGGTGGAGAAGGATTGAACTGGATTGGCAACAGGATATTAGCTAACCTAGAGTATGCTGATGACGCTGTATTCATTAGTAGAACACCACACGACTTGCAAAGCCTGCTTACCAAAAAGCATGAAACATCACATGGGGTTGGGCTGAAGATAAATAGAAGAAAGACAGAGATGATGAGAACAGAATATGCAATGGAAGATGAAATATCATTAGAAGCAGAAAAAATTAATGAGGTGGAATCTAGATATCTAGGAACTATGATCTCTAATACAGGAACTTTAGAATATGAGTTTAATGAAAGATAAACAAAGCAAACCAGACAATGGCTAAGTTAAGTAAAATTTGGAAATCAAATCGCCTGAAATTACACATAAAAATCAAGCTATATATCAGTTTAGTGAGATGTGTTACTCTATGGACATGAGTGGTGGAATGACACTGAAACAATATCCAACAGATTTTGTAGATTTGAGAACAAATCACTTAGAAGAATATGGGGAGTTAAATGTCAGGATAGGATTAGAAATGAAACTATAATAATTATTACCCGAGTGCCATATGTGGATGAGATCATGGTGAGGGGTAGATGGAGATGGATTGGGCATGATCTTCGTACTCCCCAAGAGAGATTAGTTTACCAAACTTTCCACTGGGCGCCACAAGGCACTTGAAGACTTGGAAGACCCAGACCTACATGGCTGAGGACTTTGAAACGTGAAATAGAATATGATGAATGGAGAAATATTGATTTAAAAGCTCATGATTGAGACGACTGGAAAATCTAACCAAGGCCCTTTGCGTCAATGGGCGTAGGAGGAGATAATAATGATGATGATGGATATATTAATATATGTAAGCAATTAACCAGTATGGAATATATAACTAGTGTACACAGCCGTCAAAAATGACACCTCAATGTATAGTAGGTAGTATGTTGGACAAGGCACCAGCCACCCGTTGAGATAACCCGGCTATTATTATTATTATTGTTATTATTATTATTATTACTTGCTAAGCTATAACCCTAGTAGAAAAATCGGGATGCTATAAGCCCAGGGGCTCCAACAGGGAAAATAGCTGAGAGGAAAGGAAACAAAGAAAAATAAAATATTTCAAGAGCAACAAGATTAATATAAATATCTCCTACATAAACTATAAAATCTTTAACAAACCAAGAGGAAGAGAAATAAGGTAGAATAGTGTGCCCAAGTGTACCCTCAAGCAAGAGAGCTCTAACCCAAAAGACAGTGGAAGACCATGGTCCAAGGCCATGGCATTACCAAAGATTAGAGAACAATGGTTTGATTTTGGAGCTGCTTACCATAGCTGAAGAGTCCTTTGCCTGGCTAGATAGTACCAAATTGGATCCTTCTCTCTGGTTATGGTTCACTTTCCCTTTGCCTACACATACACCGTATAGTCTAGCCAGCCTATTCTTTACACATTCTCATCTTTCCTCATACCTTGATAACACTGAGATTACCAAACAATCCTTCTTCATCCAAGGGGTTAACTACTGCACTGTAATTGTTCAGTAGCTATTTTCCTCTCCGTAAGGGTAGAAGAGAAACTTTAGCTATGGTAGCAGCTCTTCCAGGAGAAGGGCTATCTTCCCTGTTGTGACCGCTGAACTTATACTGTAGCATCCGGCTTTTCCAACTAGGTTGTAGCTTAGCAAGTAATAATAATAATAATAATAATAATAATAATAATAATAATAATAATAATAATAGATATGCACGCACACAGATTCAACCTTTCCCAGCCCCT